>NC_092382.1:29282155-29582155 GCF_030028105.1 Mobula birostris | reverse complement strand
CCTGCCAGTGTGCAACATCCCACACGTCTGCATTAACAACAGAGACAGCGGTGATCACTGCAGCATTCCACTATTTTCAGGCCTGCAGTCAGAGTGGCGACCATCTAACTTCACTCTCAGGCTTCTACCGTACTCATGTTGAATCCGGATTACTACATCCCACTGAAATCAAGGGACTGAACCGTCTGGACTAACCTCCCATGTGGGCTTTGCCAAAGGCCTTGTTAATGTCCAAGTCTACGAGATCCACTGACACGTTCTCATCAGACTCCCAGAAAAAAAAGTTTGTAAGATTGCTTAGTTATGACGTACCTCTCAGAAATCCATGTTGCATTTCAGCAATAATGCCATGCCTATGGAAATACCCACCATATATATACCGTCCCTTCGAGTCCCTTGAAATAATTTACCCACTCCTGGCGTCAGGCTCACTGGCTTGTAATTTCATGACATAATCCGAGCAGAAGAACAATGATAATACCCTGTTCTCCAGTCACCTGCCTCTTAACCGCAATTAATGATCTTTTAAATATCTCAGCCGAGACCCCAAAAATTAGTGGACTTGCCTCCCACAAGGTTCGCGTGGACAACCTTTCAAGTATCTGGACATTAGCCACCCTAATTTGACTCAAGACAAATTTATCTGTCTATCAATCTATCTGACTCTATAGCTGTCTATTTCTCTTTCTATTTATCTGTGTATCTATCAATCAGTTTATCTACTTATCTTTCTTTCTATCTATCTATCTATCTATCTATTTGACTATTTATTTATCTGTCTGTCTATCTATCTATCTACTTAATTCCCCTTCAGCTTTTCCGCTACAGCAACATCATGACAGATTTTAAACCTGCTGGTTTCCCTTTGTGTTCTCTTAAAAGTTGTATACTCCTCACGTTTGTTATACAGCCCCGACTGCCTAACAACCAAGGTGCTGTAAGAACGGTGGCCTTTGGATTTTGTTGTAACAGGAACACAGGAGCTCTGTACTCTCAATACCACTTCTGAAGGCCTCCCACTTATTCTGCATTCTTTTGAACAGTTTTGCCAAATTCTATCCCATCCAATCCTTTACGGAATCGAAGTCCCAGTCAATATGTTGAGAGTTAAACTCAACTATGAACACAGCCTTAATTTTCTTGCAACAATCTGACTTTTCTGCAAATTTGCTCCTCTCAATTCCGCCGCTCTTCAATATAGTCAGTGACGTGATCATCGCTTTGCTTTTATTCTGTTGTACTCATGCAAACTCACTACAGGAGACCTCCAGTCGGACCCGTCCGTGCTCTGTTGTGACATCTTCCATGACGAGTAATGCCAGCCTTTCCTCTTTAATAACCACCTCACCTTTTTATCGTTTATGAAACACCGGAACCGCGGACCATCGAGCTGCAGCCCTGTCACCCCGCATGCAATTGTTACCAATGGCTATAACAGCATAAATCCATGGACTGATCCATTATCTAAGATCGTCTGCCTTATCCAAATTGCTCATTGTATTGAATATAGACGCAATTCAGATTATTAGTCCCACCATGCCGAAACGTTCAATCGTGTCTTTTAATGTAGGCATCATATCTACTTTCCCCACAACTACTTCACTAGATGACTTGTCACACCAATTTCCATATCACCACAACTTCATTCTGAATGTCTCTGCGCAGTACTAGGAAACCTTGACACAACGAACTTGGTTCCCATATAGTTGATGCGCAATCGGTCCCCATTGTGAACGTCATACCGTCCGTGGAAGAGAGTCCTATGATCCAAATTCTGAACCCTCTCTCCTCCCCAAGTACTGAACTGTATCATGTTCATATTTAAAGCGTCAGTGACATATAGTGCGGGTAGCAATCTCGATAGCACCAACCTTGTGGTCCGGTCCTGTAATTTATCACCTAAATACCGTCTCGACTTCACCGCACCTTGTCCCCATTCCAACCTCACTCCTTCGGAACGCTCTGCTCTCCACTCCCTCCGCACTAATCCTAACCTTATTATTAAACCCGCTGATAAGGGGGGTGCTGTTGTAGTCTGGCGTACTGACCTCTACCTTGCCGAGGCACAGCGACAACTCGCGGATACCTCCTCTTATTTACCCCTCGATCGTGACCCCACTAAGGAGCACCAGGCCATTGTCTCCCACACCATCACCGACTTTATCCGCTCAGGGGATTTCCCATCCACTGCTACCAAACTTATAGTTCCCACACCCCGCACTTCCCGTTTCTACCTCCTACCCAAGATCCACAAACCTGCCTGTCCTGGCCGACCTATTGTCTCAGCTTGCTCCTGCCCCACCGAACTCATTTCTGCATACCTCGACACGGTTTTATCCCCCCTTGTTCAATCCCTTCCGACCTATGTTCGTGACACTTCTCAGGCTCTTAAACTTTGCGATGATTTTAAGTTCCCTGGCCCCCACCGCTTTATTTTCACCATGGATGTCCAGTCCTTATATACTTCCATCCCCCATCAGGAAGGTTTCAAAGCTCTACGCTTCTTTTTGGATTCCAGACCTAATCAGTTCCCATCTACCACCACTCTGCTCCGTCTAGCAGAATTAGTCCTTATTCTTAATAATTTCTCCTTTGGCTCCTCCCACTTCCTCCAAACTAAAGGTGTGGCTATGGGCACCCGTATGGGTCCTAGCTATGCCTGCCTTTTTGTTGGCTTTGTGGAACAATCTACGTTCCGTGCCTATTCTGGTATCTGCCCCCCACTTTTCCTTCGCTACATCGACGACTGCATTGGCGCTGCTTCCTGCACGCATGCAGAACTCGTTGACTTTATTAACTTTGCCTCCAACTTTCACCCTGCCCTCAAGTTTACCTGGTCCATTTCCGACACCTCCCTCCCCTGTCTAGATCTTTCTATCTCTGTCTCTGGAGACAGCTTATCCACTGATGTCTACTATAAGCCTACTGACTCTCACAGCTATCTGGACTATTCCTCTTCTCACCCTGTCTCTTGCAAAACCGCCATTCCCTTCTCGCAATTCCTCCGTCTCCGCCGCATCTGCTCTCAGGATGAGGCTTTTCATTCTAGGACGAGGGAGATGTCCTCCTTTTTTAAAGAAAGGGGCTTCCCTTCCTCCACTATCAACTCTGCTCTTAAACGCATCTCCCCTATTTCACGTACATCTGCTCTCACTCCATCCTCCCGCCACCCCACTAGGAATAGGGTTCCCCTGGTCCTCACCTAGCACCCCACCAGCCTCCGGGTCCAACATATTACTCTCCGTAACTTCCGCCACCTCCAACGGGATCCCACCACTAAGCACATCTTTCCCACCCCCCCCCCCCCCCGCATTTCTCAGGGATCGCTCCCTACACAACTCCCTTGTTCATTCGTCCCCCCCCATCCCTCCCCACTGATGTCCCTCCTGGCACATATCCGTGTAAGCGGAACAAGTGCTACACATGCCCTTACACTTCCTCCCTTACCACCATTCAGGGCCCCAAACAGTCCTTCCAGGTGAGGCAACATTTCACTTGTGAGTCGACTGGGGTGATATACTGCGTCCGGTGCTCCCGATGTGGCCTTTTATATATTGGCGAGACCCGACACAGACTGGGAGACTGCTTTGCTGAACATCTACGCTCTGTCCGCCAGAGAAAGCAGGATCTCCCAGTGGCCACACATTTTAATTCCACATCCCATTCCCATTCTGACATATCTATCCACGGCCTCCTCTACTGTAAAGATGAAGCCACACTCAGGTTGGAGGAACAACACCTTATATTCCGTCTGGGTAGCCTCCAACCTGATGGCATGAACATCGACTTCTCTAACTTCCGCTAAGGCCCCACTCCCCCCTCGTACCCCATCTGTTACTCATTTTTATGCACACATTCTTTCTCTCACTCTCCTTTTTCTCCCCCTGTCCCTCTGAATATACCTCTTGCCCATCCTCTGGTCCCCCCGCCTCCTTGTCTTTCTTCCCGGACCTCCTGTGCCATGATCCTCTCGTATCCCCTTTTGCCTATCACCTGTCCAGCTCTTGGCTCCATCCCTCCCCCTCCTGTCTTCTCCTATCATTCTGGATCTCCCCCTCCCCCTCCCACTTTCAAATCTCTTCCTAACTCTTCCTTCAGTTAGTCCTGACGAAGGGTCTCGACCCGAAACGTCGACTGTACCTCTTCCTACAGATGCTGCCTGGCCTGCTGCGTTCACCAGCAACTTTGACGTGTGTTACCTAAATACCGGAACTCACTTTGCAGGACATCTTTACTTGCCTTGTCCATATATTTGATAAGTTTGCCGTTCACAACTTTGGCTGTGTTCCTCCCACCCCCCAACACCCACGTGAACAATGCTATGGCCATCATCCGAAATTTCACCAACCCTGCTACCTAGGGACCATACTATTTTCGAATTTCGTTCTCTTCCACAGAAACTTCTCTCTGTTCCTATGACCAATGAATGCCCTGTTATTACGATATGTTTGCTATTTAATCCCAGCCCAGTAGTGAGGTCCAAGACAATTTGGATAAGGGAGGCACAGGAACGTTTACAGGACCGGACTGTGTTCAGGGATTCACCTTCGACTCTGGAGTCCACTATCTGTGCGGATTGGACATAACATCTCCGCCTCGCTGACAATCAGCACAAACGTGCCACAAGGACGCTGCGGTGGTCCCGGACTTCATTAAACCCTGTGTGGATGACTGTTTGCCTATTAAATCTTCCCGTTGTGACAAGAATACACATAGATTAAGGTGATAGCTGTCCTGTGGGATCAGCAGTTGGTCTGCCACCTGTCTTCAGGAGAGAGAGAGATAAGGGAAACAATGGAGCAGCATTTGGAGATGTGTAATGAAGGGACGGGAGAGAGAGTAACAGAAGGAGAGAGCTGTCTAGAGCGCCCCCCCCCCCTTTAAACACTGAACTTTTTGAAGTGATGGACAGGCGATACCCCAGCAGGGGGATAAAAAGGGACCGGTTCGCTAAGGCAGGACACACACGACACCCGAGGTAACAAGACCCTGGAAGCGGTGCGCCTCTCACAAGTCGGTGGGAAGTACCGGGCCATAAACGCTCAGGGTGGAAAGGGACGATCGGCGGGAACCTGGTGTGTGTCCACCCTTGCCTGGGTGCTGGGTTCACCGCAGAGAAACGGTCGTATCTGGAAACGGAGGGGTCACGGTCGGTGACCTCAGATGACATCACAAAGGGCTCGCACGAAAGCTGACTGCGAAGGTCTATGTGTGGAAGCTGTTTTGAATATTCATTCGTTTTGTCCTCTCTCCCCTCCCCCCCACTGTCCATCGCCATGGCAACGATTACTGCGAACTGAACTGAACTTTGCGTCACTTTGAAACTGGTCGTTTGCCCCTAGACAACGATAGAGCTTGATTGATCCTGTTATCTTAATTCTGTGTACATGTGTGTTTATCATTGCTGAACTGTTGCATTTATTATCCTTTTGATTAGAGTACTGTGTTGCTTGTTTCTTTAATAAAACTTTCTTAGTTCTAGTAATCCAGACTCCAACTGAGTGATCCATTTCTGCTGGTTTGGCAACTCAGTTACGGGGTACGTAACACTGTACGTTCCCAATCAAACACCTGCGGATGAACAATGAGGTTCGTACCTTTCTAAGGGCCAGATCTGTGGCATTTACTCTGGTGAACCAGGTCTGTACAGAAAACCTGGCATGATTTGCAGAGGACTATTTCAAGAGCTAAGAAACAGTTTCGAAAGAGTTTAGAGGCGACGTCGGGATAAACGTCAACTCTGGCAGGGTTTGTAGCTACCACTTCCTACAAAGTAAAACCCAACGTCATGAAGGACATTAACGCTTCACTTCCAGTCGAGCTTATGCTGGATCAGAAAGGAAGAATAAAGCTTCATCTGTGAGGATCCCTGCAGCATCCGGTGACCTTGTGACCTCTGCGTTGGAGACTGACGTCAGGTTGTCTATCAGGAGGGTGAACCCTGCAAGACGGCAGTCACCTATGGAGTAGCTGGTGAGGCTCTGAAAGCTGTGCCATCCCACTGGCAGGGGCACTGAAAGACATCTTCAATGTCATTGCTATGGTTGGCAGTCCGCACCTGGGCAGCAAATAAACCAGTGCCAGCAAGATCAGTGTAAGCTGCCTTAACCAATATTAAGCACTCACGTCTACGGTGATGAAATGCTTCGAGATGTAGGCTATGACTAGAATCATCTCCAGTCTCGGTAAGGACCTGGACCTTCTGCAATTTGCCTACAGCACCATAGATCTATAGCAGAGCGATCTCAAGTAATCTACTCGGAACCTTGGGTCACCTGGACAGTACAAATACGTACGTCAGGATGCTTTATATTGACTACAGCACAGCGTAGAACACCAACATTCCTAGAGTCCTGATCGAAAAACTACAGATCATATGCCTCGGTACCAGCATCTGCAACTGCAATCGCTCGAGTTCAGAGACCTCGGTCAGCTGCAACCGCCTTCACCAAACTTTAATGTTCCTTCCACCCCGATGCCTCGGTTGGCAACACCAGCATCGAATTGGTCGTCTCTGACGTTGTCCAGGGGTTTCCAATCTTACAAACCTTTTTTTTCTGGGAGTCAGATGAAGACTTGTCAGTGGATCGCTTTGACTTGTACATTAACAAGGCCTTTCACAAAGCCCTCATGGGAGGTTAGTCCAGACGGTTCAGTCCCTTTCTTTCAGTGGGATGTAGTAAACCGGATTCAACATGAGTACGGTAGAAGCCTGAGAGTGAAGTTAGATGGTCGCCACTCTGACTGCAGGCCTGAAAATAGTGGAATGCTGCAGTGATCACCGCTGTCTCTGTTGTTAATGCAGACGTGCGGGATGTTGCACACTGGGAGGACTGACCAGCGTAGGACGTACACATGGAATAGTATGTCACTGAGTAGGGCAGTGGAACAAAGCGGTCTGTGAGTACAGATCAATAATTCATTGAGAGTGGTGCCATGGGTGGACGAGGGAATTAAATGCAGCATCTCCAAGTTTGCGGATGACACGAAACTGGGCGGCAGTGTTAGCTGTGAGGACGATGCTAAGAGGATGCAGGGTGACTTGGATAGGTTCGGTGAGTAGGCAAATTCATGGCAGATGCAAGTTACTCTGGAGAAATGTGAGGTTATCCACTTTGGTGGCAAAAACAGGAAAACAGATTATTATCTGAAGGGTGGCCGATTAGGAAAAGGGAAGGTGCAACGAGACCTGGGTGTCATTATACACCAGTCATTGAAAGTGGACATGCAGGTACAGCAGGCGGTGAAAAAGGCGAATGGTATGCTGGCATTTATAGCGAGAGGATTCGAGTACAGGAACAGGGAGGTACTACTGCAGTTGTACAAGGCCTTGGTGAGACCACATCTGGAGTATTGTGTGCAGTTGTGGTCCCCTAATCTGAGGAAAGACATTCTTGCCATAGAAGGAGTACAAAGAAGGTTCACCAGATTGATTCTTGGTTGATGATGAAAGACTGGATCGACTAGGCTTATACTCGCTGGAATTTAGAAGATTGACGGGGGCGGGGGGGGCGGGTGGGATCTTATTGAAACATATAAAATCCGAAAGGGATTGGATAGGCTAGATGCAGGAAGATTGCTCCCGATGTTGGAGATGTCCAGAATGAGGGGTCACAGTTTAAGCATAAAGGGGAAGCGTTTTAGGACCGAGATGAGGGAAAAAAAAGATTCACACAGAGAGTGGTGAATCTGTGGAATTCTCTGCCAAAGGAAACAGTTGAGGCCAGTTCATTGGCTACATTTAAGAGGGAGTTAGATATGGCCCTTGTGGATAAAGGGATCATAGGGTATGGAGAGAAGGCAGGTACAGTGTTCTGAGTTAGATGATCAGTCATGATCACACTGAATGGTGGTGCAGGCTCGAAGGGACGAATGGCCTACTCCTTACTAACTTACTAATTAACTGACGAAGGGTTTCGGCCTGAAACGTCGACTGTACCTGTTCCTAGAGATGCTGCCTGGCCTGCTGCGTTCACCAGCAACTTTGATGTGTGTTGCTTGAATTTCCAGCATCTGCAGAATTCCTGTTGTTGGCCTACTCCTGAACCTATTTTCTATGTTTCTATGTTTCTATTACTTGTCAAGGAAGATCTCACAACAGAGCTCGGAGGACTCTTCTAATGAGTCTGAATGAGTACAACAGAATAAAAGTAAAGCGATTATCACGTGACTGACTACATTGAGGAGCGGCGGATTTGAGAGGAGCAAATTTGCAGAAAAGTCAGATTGTTGCAAGAAAATTAAGGCTGTGTTCGTAGTTGAGTTTAACTCTCAACATATTGACTGGGACTTCGATTCTGTAAAGGAATGGATAGGATAGAATTTGGCAAAACTGTTCAAAAGAATGCTGGGTAAGTGGGAGGCCTTCAGATTAGTATTGAGAGTACAGAGTTCCTGTGTTCCTGTTAGAACAAAATCCAAAGGCCGCCATAATTCCAGTACCTTGGATTACAAAGGGTATATTTACTTTTGTTAGGCAGAGGGGCCGTATAACAAACGGGAGGAGTATACAACATTCAAGAGAACACAAGAGGGAAATCAGCAGGTTTAAAATCTGTCATGATGTTGCTCTAGCAGAAAACCTGAAGGGGAATTAGGTAGACAGATAGACAGACAGACAGTCAGTTAGATAGACTGTCAGCTATACAGACAGACAGATAGACAGATAGATAGATAGACAGTCAGCTAGACAGATAGATATTTAGGTAGATAGACAGATAGACAGACAGTCAGCTAGACAGATAGATAGACAGTCAGACAGATAGATAGACAGTCAGTTAGATAGATAGAGAGGTAGATAGACAGTCAGACAGACAGATAGATAGACAGATAGATAGACAGTCAGCTAGACAGATAGATATTTAGGTAGATAGACAGATAGACAGACAGTCAGCTAGACAGATAGATAGACAGTCAGACAGATAGATAGACAGTCAGTTAGATAGATAGAGAGGTAGATAGACAGTCAGACAGACAGATAGATAGACAGTCAGCTAGACAGATAGATAGATGTGTAGATAGATAGACAGAGTGTTAGATAGACAGATAAATGGAATGAGAAATAGACAGATAGGTAGATAGACAGATAAATTTGTCTTGAGTCAAATTAGGGTGGCTAAAGTTCAGATACTTGAAAAGCTGTCCACGCGAACCTTGTGGGAGGCAAGTCCATTAATTTTTGGGGTCTTGTCTGAGATATATAAGAGATGTTTAATCGCGGTGAATTGGCAAGTGACTGGAAAACAGCTATTGTCATATTTTTTTGCTCGGATCCTGTCAGGAAATTACAGTCCAGTGAGTCTGACTCCAGTAGTGGGTAATTATTTCAAGGTCCTCGAAGGGACAGTATATATATGGAAGGTATTTCGACAGAAATAGCATTATTGTTGAAATACAACATGGCTTTGCGAGTGGTACGTCCTATCAAAGCAACCTTACAAACCTTTTTTCTAGGAGTTACCAGAAAAACTGCTGAAGACGTGTCAGTGGATCTCGTTGACTTGGACATTAACAAGGCTTTTGACAAAGCCCACATGGGAGTTCGGACGGTTCAGTCCCTTTCTTTCAGTGGGATGTAATAAACCGGATTCAACATGACTACCGACGAAGCTAGAGAGTGAAGTTAGATGGTTGCCACTCTGAGTGCAGGCCTGAAAATAGTGGCGTGCTGCAGTGATCACCGTTGTCGTTCTTGTAAATGCAGACGTGTGGGATGTTGCACACTGGGAGGACTGACCACCGTAGGACGTGCACATGGAATAGTATGGCACTGAGCAGTGCAGTGGAACAAAGGAGTCTGTGAGTACAGATCCATTATTCTTTGAGGGTGGTGCCGTAGATAGATGGGGTCGTAAAGCGGGGTTTGGGCAGTTAGGTATTGATAAATCAGACTATTCAGTTGAGGGATTAGTTATGAAATTGCATTGTACGTTAGTGAGGCACAGTTTCGATTATTGTGTGGAGTTGTGGTCAACTACCTGCACAAAGGTATCTCTCAGAGTGAACAAATACAGAGAAAGTTTACAATGTGTTTGTCGAAACTTGAAGACCTGATTTACAGGGGATGTTTGAATAGGTTAGGTCCTTGTTTTTTTTTTCCTTATTTTGAGCGCAGGAGAATCTGAGGAGATTACATAGCGGCATACAAATTATGAGGGGTAAATGGAAGCAGGCTTTTGTCACTATTTGAGTGAGAATAAAACTATCGTTCATATGTTAGCAATGAAAAGTAAAATATTTAAGGGAAAACTGATGGGGGAGGGGGCTCCATTCTAAGAGTGGGGAGAGTGTGCAACCAGCTGCCACCGAAAGTGGTGGACGTGGGTTTGATGTAACATTTCAGACAAATTTGGGTAAGGACGTGAATGTAACGGTATGGAAGTCCAGGCAGAATTTGTCACGAACTGGATGGGTCCAGGTCTTTGTGCTGTGGTACACTATTTCTCTGACTCCTCTAAAATACATTGAATGAACATCGAATCCATTGTTTGTCATGCCCCGCGAAGAGTTAAGTGTGTTACCCAATGTCACAATGAGTGAAAATAGACTGAAACAAACACTGATTGTTTGTTCACTGTCCTGTAGCTAATGTAACTAAAGGGACATTAATTGGTTTAAGGGACATTCCTCCCGGTGTATAAGGGCTCATTGAACCAGCGCTTCTGGACAGTTGGCACTTTTCGTACAACTGATCGCGGCTTCTAGCAGAAAATGGGATATCCAGCAATTTATTACATCGTCTCTATTTGCTATCCCGTACTGGCAGCCGTTGGTATTCCAGGTAAACTCGTGGAAATGCCGAGATGTGTGACATACTGTAGTCTTTAAATTATGCGCTGCAATTTAGAGCGGAAATGTTTTGCTATTCGAGTCTTTTAATATAAACTCACTCAGGAAATAATGAAAATAGAAGCACGTTTCATCGATTTGTTTAAAAATGTGATTTACGTGACTCTGATACCTTTATTGTTTAATACTTGTTTGCCTTAATGTACTTTATCAGAACCTTACACATTTATGTTTCGGATGTAATGAATTTCACGACTTTTACCGCTGATATAAAATCTCAGTCTGGTTCAGATTGTAATACCAATTGAATGTGTTTGCTTTATGATGTCCTCTGCCTGGAATAGTTATGGTGGTTGTCCTGTGTATTCAGCCAAGGGTATATGCTGGCCTGGTTGTCAGGCTATTGGAAATTGTTATCTGAAGTGTCTGAGGAAAAGTACAGGGGAAAAGTAAAAACAAGCCAGAGAGAAAAGTGTACTATGGAAAAACCCTGAATTTAGGATTAACGAGAATCCTAATTTATTTTGGAGGGATAGAGTTATGCAGCACGAAAAAGATATTTGATCCAAAGATTCCATGTCAAATAAGATGCCGTGCGATGTTCCAGGTTCTCCTCACAACCTTTCAAACGCTTCATAACCATTCTTTTATTTTTCAAACATCGATAAACCTTCCAGTTAGTTCGAGAGAGAGAGAGAAAAAACACAAATAACTTTTTCCTCTTGCTCTGGAAGTTCATTAAATTTCAGTGTACGATTATTATCAATATAAATATATGTTCCTGCAATGAGCTTTATCTTGTTCAGTAGCGGACAGAGGGTGTGGTCAGAGAGAAACAGAGAACGCACGGAGAAGGAAAGAATCAGACTGTGACGAGGCCTCGGGATGTGAACAGAGATAGAGCCGGAGATATGCAGGGACAACGCGGGAGCAGGTCGGGGATGGAGATGGATTTAAAAAAGAAGTAAAAAAAAACACGCTATGTTTCAACGCGATCATGTTTCCCTCACGGTAAAACTCACTAGTCTGCAACAAGATTAAATTTTGTTCAGAACGCGACCGGACGTATGGACAGACGGAAACAGAGAACAGAGGAAACAGATTTCCACGGGACTTTAGGATGTGAAAGGAGATAAAGTGGCAGATATGAAAGGACAAAGCGGAGCAGTCCGGAGATGGAAACGGAGTCGGAAAAGAAAGGAAACACACACACACACGCACACACACACAAACACACACACACACACACACACAAACACACACGCACGCACGCGCACGCACACATAACTCCGCTATGTTACAGTCTGATAACGTTTCCCTCACCGGCGTAGGAGAATGAGTAAGCGACGACAACGTGGGAGATATTGGGAGCAAAACACCGCCAACATCACTAAACAGGATGAATCAGAAACAACGGAGAGAATGGACAAAAGGGAGCGGATTCTTCCTAAATGGCCCAGCCCATAGTAAAACGCTGTCACATGTAATGGAGATGATTAAAATAAAACTGGCGGGACCTGACGATAGACCTTCTATTGGGGTGAATTACAGATGAGGCGATCCTTGCTTATTACATATCTGATGAAAGACGCATTTCACCAGCACGGGGTAAACAGCGAGTGACATATATCACCACAAAATGCATGCGAAATTCAGAGCGCTCAGTTGTTACTCGTGGTCCTACATATCGGCAAGTGGACAGCTTATGGTGGAAACATGGTGTCTGACTCAAATCTCCTGCAGAAACCAGCACGTCGCTCTATGATTTAAGGAATTTAGTTAACAGCTTCAGTGGGTATATCACCGCGTTCTTCAGCTGCTGTCTGAACTTGCTCTGAGTCACGGCGTAAATACACGTGTTGCTGCTGGAACTGAGGATCTGCAGCATCGTCGCCGTGGACTCTGCGATATAAAACGAGCTCGTGTCCGTGTAACGAGGAACGTTTGCAATCTGTACGTAGATATCAAAAACCAGCAGTGTTAACCACAGAAATATAAAACTACCGCTTATACTGAATAGTAAAACGACCGATTTCCTTCGGTTCTCCATCTCCGGGTCCTTGTCTTTCTTTCCGTTGCTGCGGCCCCGGAGCCCCCTCCGGACTTTACTGGCGGAAACAATCCGTCTAACTGTCAGCGCATTGAACAGTAAAATCAGAATAAACGGGAGACAAGGCATTAAAATGCGATGAATCATCTGAAGTGCGGCCCACGAGGGGGACGTATAGAAGCTCTCTTTGGTGAAACAGCCATAGGAAACTCCATTAATTGTCATCGAAGGCTCTAATGTAAAGTAGAAAGGGATACTTTCTGAACAGCCCAGCACACTGACTGTCCCGATAACCACAGCCGCCGTTCTTTCGGTGCAATATTTTGTTTTCAGCTTTTCACAACAAATGGCCACAAATCTGTCACAGGTGAACGCGACTGTCAGCCAGACAGAGACCCCGGTGCTTGCTAAAAGCAGACAACGAACAACCCTACAAACGGGAGTCCAATAGAGGAAGGAAGACCTAAAGTATATCAAGACAGTCCACTTCAGCAGAGGGTCAGATATAACGACCAGGAGATCGGCCGCTGCCATTCCCAGCAGGTAGCGAGTGATACATTTGGAGAGACCGCACTTTCCTCGGGACAGGATAACAATCGCCACCAGGTTAACTACCAGAGAGAGGGAAAGAAGCAGAGAAATTACTGACTCAGCGAAATAGAGCAAAACTATAATAGTATTAGACTAGACTTTGTGTTTTTTTTTTTCCTGCTTCAAATGGTGGAAACCGGACCAAGAACATATGAAGCCACTGACATGTGCAATATCGGAGCGGCAGAGAACTTGTTGCGAGTTTTGTAAATGGGTTACATCTGGGTGAAGTCCCACACCGCCGAGATGACAGCTGTCTAAATGCCCCCTTGGCCGCAGTAAGGGATGGGTATTAAATACCAGCATCACTGGCTCTGAGCAGCACAGGAATGAAATGAAATCCATACCGGCAGTTCCCTCTGATCACATTTCTACAATAAATAAACCATTCGGGTTGTTCCATCACCCAGTCACGCAATTCACTGACGGACAGAACAGAAGGTCGGCTGGCTCCCACGGATGCAGTGCAGACCGGTGTCCTCCTGTGCAATTTACAATTATTCCATGACATCGACACAGCGGAGAGGTTTTCAGTCACAGGAAGCATCTCGGCTCCAATATGGAGCGCTGCCAGCTACGAAAGCAATGGGATTAATACTGTCATCGCCTTCCGCCCATGACTGAAATGCGGGGTCTGGACAGGTGTCTGTGGAAACAAGTAGCGAGAGAAACACTTCAGAACATCCGAATTAACTCTCAGTTCCTGCCAGTTTGCAGGTGTGACAGCGGCTTACCGGGAATTCCAACGGCTGAAATAACGGGGTAGTAAATGTCTTCTATCCGTAAGATTACTAGATATCCCATTTGAGTGAGGCAGTGAGCGCTATTGCTCTGAATTTCACAGATCGGCAAGACACTCTGGGCTGACGTACTGCAACAGGCTCTGATTTATACAGGGGATCAATCTCCAGTGACAAGGTCCCACCTCTTTACATCACCGGCAGTGTCTCAGGTGTAAATTCTGCGGGGATGTAACAGGAACACGTCAATATCATTGGCATTACCACATTCAGATCCCCCTGTGTAATTCGACCAAAATGTGCAATGGGAACAATAAGTGAGCAATGAGGATCTCTATTTACAACATCCCGCAGTTGTACTGGAAGCGGTCACGACTGTTCCCATCTTCCCACCTGAAACTTTCACTGTGGTTCTCTTTCCACAAGTATTCCGGAATCGATGTTTCCAGCATTTTCTGCACTTGGCACTGTCACGCCTGCTGTTTCATCTGTAAATAGATCCGGTTTCCCCTCAGTGTGATCTGGATCTGGGACACATGAAAACCCCTCCCAGTCTCCTCCTGCAGACTTTTATTTCATTTTTACTCAGCAGCTCCAGTTTGGCTATAAAGGAGGGTGGTGACACAGACCGCTTGGTATACGGCGACCTTTGTGGAGGGACGATGGCTCCTGTGCTGAAAGACTCTACGCGGAAGTCTCCCAAAGGCAACTCTCTCTCTCTCTCTCTCTCACACACACACACACACCGTATAACCACATAACAATTACAGCACGGAAACAGGCCATCTCGGCCCTTCTAGTCTGTCCCGAATTCTTACTCTCACCCACTCCCGGCGACCTGCACTCAGCCCATAACCCTCCATTCCTTTCCCGTCCATATATCAATCCAATTTAAACTTAAACGACAGCATCGAACCTGCCTCAACCACTTCTGCTGGAAGCTTGTTCCACACAGCTACCACTCTCTGAGTAAAGAAGTTCCCCCTCGTGTTACCCCTAAACTTTTGCCCTTTAACTCTCAACTCATGTCCTCTTGTTTGAATCTCCCCCACTCTCAATGGAAAAAGCCTATCCACGTCAACTCTATCTATACCACTCATAATTTTAAGCACCTCTATCAAGTCCCCCCTCAACCTTCTACGCTCCAAAGAATTAAGACCTAACCAGCTCTAACTTATTCTTAGACGAAACAGCCTTACATCAAATGGTCGCCAATAATGGACAACATTTGTCTCTAAATGAGAACAAAAGGCCATTCCCAAACATTTGAGACAGATTGCTAAACTGTGGAATTTAGCTTCAATAAGTGGCGCATTCACCTAGTAGTCACAAACGAGTCTGAGATCACATTAACTCCACTGTTAAAATAGTATTCTGCCAGACAAATAATGTTTTAAAGATCAAACATCATGCATTAACGTTTGAATATTTCTACTTTAAAGACATAGGAGAATTAGGCCTTTCAGCCCATTGCGCATTTCATCATGGTTGATCCATTTCCTACTCAACCTCATTCTCCAGCCTTCTCCCGATAAAGTACTTGTCAAAATGCACTTTGTGGCCTAAATACAAGTAGACTTAGTATTCCGTTAATATTCTTGTCATTTTCTTGATAAAACAATTCAATTCACAACTTATTAATTACATAATGTTTAGCAGTGAGTTCACAGCAGGCTGTACGTAATAAATACTATTTTCAATAGAGAGGACAGTTTTCTTCACAACAAGAAAGCAGGTGAACTTGCTGATTGGAAATACTTTTTGCTAAATAGAAGTTCTCTTGAAATTGGTATTTAACTGTCATGGGCACAGTCAGCTGGGTTCTTTCACATTGACAATTCGTGTTCACGGTTGCCCCAAGTGTAAATGAGGTACGACGCCACAAATGGAGTGCACACACAGAGTCTCTCTCTCTCTCTCTCTCTCTCTCTCTCTCTCTCTCTCACACACACACACACACACACGCACACAGGCAAATAAATGCCAATGCATGTACTAAATTATTTCCCTGACCATTCCTTCCTCTTCCCTCACTGAACCCGTTAAACAGGGTAGTTTACGACTGATCGGACCATCGATAAAGTGACAGAAGAAGCAGAAGAGATATTTAAACAGCCGCAGTACCATGTTGCAGAAACTAGAGGAAGAAAATGAATCGTGAGTTGGGAGAATATAGTGTAATTGCTCAGTCTGCAGGAGAACAAAGTATTTATTGCGCAGCAGGCTTCAAGCTGAAAATGAAGGGAGAGTTTATTTTCATTTCACATGAAATGAAGAACCAGAGAGAGAACGACAGCAGTGTAGAGACAATCAACCAACGGGAGACATTCAGTCGAATAATATGAGACTGCTGGTTTAAATTTCTATAGATTGTCGCCGGTAAAATGTTGAAGGACGGTTCCGTTTGTAGCCACCTGTCTCTGGGGCAATGTGAGAGTGCAGGGTTCATGTTGTAGACATCAGTCCCTGGTTCAGATTGAGAGTGTGGGCTTCTGTATGTGTCACTCTCTGGTTCAGCCTGAGAGCAGGTATTTCATTCTCTATATGTCAGTCTCTGCTACAGTGTGAGAGTGTGGGTTTCTGTCTGTATCTATCAATCTCTGTTACACTGTGAGATTTTGGGGTTCATTCTGTATCTGTCAGTTTCTGCTCGAGCATTACGTGTGTCGTCTCCGTCCTGTACCTTTGAGCCTCTGATTCAGTGTGAGCGGGTCTATTTTCCTCCTTCTTTCCCGCTGTTCCTCAAATTCAGTAAAAACTCCTAAAATAGATTCTGTATTCCCTGAGCTATTTTTAGAACAAGAGTCTCCTGCAGTTGGTTTGTGTTAAAATTGTGACAGTGACAGTGCACCGATGAATGATGACGGTTGTACGGAGCAGTACATCCTGTGTAATAGAGTCATATGCCAAACAGACCATTCGGCCCGGCATCATTCTGCATGAGATTCGTTGCTAAAACAAATAGAGCCAATCGAACAGCACCTGACCCGTAAATTTCTATGCTTTGGCAAAACAATCTCTGAAATGTTGAATTAAAATAAGGAAAATAAATATGTTAGTTAATTTAATTAAATAAGAGGACAACTAAATTAATAAATTTATCAAAATAAAACGCACAGAGGCAGCGAGTTTCATGTTTGAGCGGCATTTCTCTCAACAGTTCTGAATTGCGCCCTTCACCGTGTATTCCGCACTCTTTGCTGATTCTGTCACGTATTCCTCAATGTGCACAAGATCAGGAATTAACTGCAGTTATTTCCCACTCATAAATAATATAATATTCATTTCGATTTTCTTATGACAGCTTCGGACTGCTCTGCAATATGCCATGCATTTTTCATTGATAAAATTGTGACAGCCTTCTCCTGTGCAGCACAGAAAGAGTTTGTGAGCGGGAATGCGAGGGAAGCTCAAGTTTCCCATTTGGGATCATCCAGAGCTACACACCGCAGCACGTGCTTGACCGAAGAATCCTGAGAGTGTGACGTCACTGATTACGTCACTGCACAGCTGGGAGTGTTCCCCTCGTCAGGGACAGGGTGTGCGGAATTGTTACTCCTGTGCTACAGGATGCAGGGTCCTATATTACACCCATCAGTGCAGAAGAACGAGATCAATGGGTGTGAGTGGACAGAGGATGATGAATGGACTCATATTACAATGTGAATACAATACCTGGACATGTTGGGATCGTGGGAATAGTGGAGTACAGGAACAAGCCCTTTGTCTCATTATTTCTGCGCTCAACAAGATACCTAATGAGCCTAAACTCTATTGACTGTACATGATCCATCTCCATTCATTCACTGCATGCTCATGTGCTAAGCCAACAACATCGTAAACAACAATGTATTACCCACTGCCACACTTCAAGTCAAGTCACTTTTTATTGTCATTTCAACCATAACTGCTGGTACAGAACATAGTAAAAATGAGACAACGTTTTCCAGGACCATGATGCGACATGAAACAATACAAAAACGACACTGAACTACGTAAGAAAAAAAACACAAAAACTACACTAGACTACAGACCTATCCAGGACTGCATAAAGTGCAGAAAACAGTGCAGGCACTATAATAAATAATAATAAATAATAAACAAGGCACTTGACAGACTATCCAGATACACACCATTATCTGTGCAAAAAACAAACAAACAAACAAACGTGTCCCGCGCATCTCCTCGAAGCCGAAGCCACTGTCCTCTCGCGATAAATACAGACCATCACGCACTTGATATTTCTATTTTGGCCACAACAATTCACCTTCTAGGCCTCTGATAACTTCTATCACCTTCTGCCAGGCCTCCCCTCAGCCTCTGTGCTCAGGAAGGGGAGGTGGAGCGACCATCCAACAGTCCTCTCGTTAACGAACCGGAAGTGGAAAGAGTGAGCAGCTTCAATTTCATTGGTCTTAACCTCTTTGAGGATCTATTCCGGGCCCAGATATATTGATGCAATCTCAAACAGAGCACGACTGCGGCCTAAGTTCATTCAGAGTTTGAGGGGAATTGCACATTTCGACAGATATACCGTGGGGAGCATTCTAACTGAAAGCACCAGCGTCCGCTATGGAGGGGCCACTGCACAGGATGAGAATAGTCTGCTGAAAGACGTGGACTCGTAAGGCTGCATCATAGACACCAGACTCCCAAACCCGCAAGACACCTTCAAAAGACGATGCCTGAAAAAGCCGTATCCGTCAGTAAAGAGTTCACACCCCCAACCCCTCCCTCGTCTAGCGGGTACAGGGGCCGACGCAATACACTCAAAGTTTCAGGAGCAGCTTCTTCCCATCCGCAATCAGATTTCCGAATGGAGAACGATCCGTTGATGAAATTTTCCTCTGTATTTTTTCTCTTTCATTCTGCACTGTATGGCTCCCAATTCTGGTCCCGTCAATTTAAGATGTATGCGGACGTCTCCGTCATGTGTCCGAGAATATTCCTGGGAATATTTCCACCGGGAAGGAACGTCAGACCCAAGTTAGACTGCAAAAACTGTTATTTGTCGTCCTGGAGCAGAGAAGCCGAAGAAGTGTACAAAGGTTGTTGTAAATCCCAGTCGAGAAGAAAAGAAGAGCTTACGAAAGGTTCAAATAGTTAGGTAATGATAGAGAGCTAGAAGATTATAAGGCTAGCAGGAAGGAGCTCAAGGATGGGTTGCACCTGAACTCGAGGGGGAGTAGTATCATTGCAGGTAGGTTTGCTGGCATGCTCCGGAGGGTTTAAACTAATTTGCGAGGGGGATGGGACCCAGAGCGATAGAGCAGTGAAAGAAGTGCGTGGAGTAAAGCCAGATCTAACATACAGAGAGGCTTTGAGGAAAGAGAAGCAGAATAAACGGTGTAAAGACAGGAAGGTAGAAGGGCTGAAATGTGTGTACCTCAATGCAAGAAGCATCAGGAACAAAGGTGATGAACTGAGAGCTTGGATACATACATGGAATTATGATGTAGTGGCCATTACAGAGACTTGGCTGGCACCAGGGCAGGAATGGATTCTCAATATTCCTAGCTTTCAGTGCTTTAAAAGGGATAGAGAGGGCGGAAAAGGGGGAGGAGGGGTGGCATTACTGGTCAGGGATATTATTACAGCTACAGAAAGGGTGGGTAATGTAGCAGGATCCTCTTTTGAGTCAGTATGGGTGGAAGTCAGGAACAGGAAGGGAGCAGTTACGCCCCTGGTAGCAGCAGAGATACAGAGGAGCAGATTGGGAGGCAGATTTTGGAAAGGTGCAAAAATAACAGGGTTGTTATCATGGGTAACTTTAACTTCCCCAATATTGATTGGCACCTGATTAGTTCCAAGGGTTTAGATGGGGCAGAGTTTGTTAAGTGTGTCCAGGATGGATTCCTGTCACAGTATGTGGACAGGTCGACCAGTGTGAATGCCATACTAGATCTAGTACTAAGTAATGAACCGAGTCAGGTCACAGATCTCTCAGTGTGTGAGCATCTGGGGGACAGTGACCACCGCTCCCTGGCCTTTATAATTATCATGGAAAGGGATAGAATCAAAGAGGACAGGAATTTTTTTTAATTGGGGAAAGGCAAATTGTGAGGCTATAAGGCTAGAACTTGCGGGTGTGAATTGGGATGGTGTTTTTGCAGGGAAATGTACTATGGACATATGGTCGATGTTTAGAGATCTCTTGCGGGATGTAAGGGATAAATTTGTCCAGGTGAGGAAGATAAAGAATGGTAGGGTGAAGGAACCATGGGTGACAAGTGAGGTGGAAAATCTAGTCAGGAGGAAGAAGGCTGCAGACATGAGGTTTAGGAAGCAAGGATCAGATGGGTCTATTGAGGAATATAGGGAAGCAAGAAAGGAGCTTAAGAAGGGGCTGAGAAGAGCAAGAAGGGGGCACGAGAAGGCCTTGGCGAGTAGGGTAAAGGAAAACCCCAAGGCATTCTTCAATTATGTGAAGAACAAAAGGATGACAGGAGTGAAGGTAGGACCGATTAGAGATAAAGGTGGGAAGATGTACCTGGAGGCTGTGGAAGTGAGTGAGGTCCTCAATGAATACTTCTCTTCGGTATTCACCAATGAGAGGGAACTTGATGATGGTGAGGACAATATGAGTGAGGTTGATGTTCTGGAGCATGTTGATATTAAGGGAGAGGAGGTGTTGGAGTTGTTAAAATACATTAGGACAGATAAGTCCACGGGGCCTGACTGAATATTCCCCAAGCTGCTCCACGAGGCGAGGGAAGAGATTGCTGAGCCTCTGGCTAGGATCTTTATGTCCTCGTTGTCCACGGGAATGGTACCGGAGGACTGGAGGGAGGCGAATGATGTCCCCTTGTTCAAAAAAGGTAGCAGGGATAGTCCGGGTAATTATAGACCAGTGAGCCTTACGTCTGTGGTGCGAAAGCTGTTGGAAAAGATTCTTAGGGAGAGGATCTATAGGCATTTAGAGAATCATGGTCTGATCAGACACAGTCAACATGGCTTTGTGAAGGGCAGATCGTCTCTAACAAGCCTGATAGAGTTCTTTGAGGAGGTGACCAGGCATATAATGACGGTAGTGCAGTGGATGTGATCTATATGGATTTTAGTAAGGCATTTGACAAGGTTCCACACGGTAGGCTTATTCAGAAAGTTAGAAGGCATGGGATCCAGGGAAGTTTGGCCAGGTGGATTCAGAATTGGCTTGCCTGCAGAAGGCAGAGGGTGGTGGTGGAGGGAGTACATTCAGATTGGAGGATTGTGACTAGTGGTGTCCCACAAGGATCTGTTCTGGGAACTCTACTTTTCGTGATTTTTGTTAACGACCTGGATGTGGGGGTAGAAGGATGGGTTGGCAAGTTTGCAGACGACACAGAGGTTGGTGGTGTTGTAGATAGTGTAGAGGATTGTCAAAAATTGCAGAGAGACATTGATAGGATGCAGAAGTGGGCTGAGAAGTGGCAGATGGAGTTCAACCCGGAGAAGTGTGAGGTGGTACACTTTGGAAGGACAAACTCCAAGGCAGAGTACAAAGTAAATGGCAGGATACTTGGTAGTGTGGAGGAGCAGAGAGGTCTCGGGGTACATGTCCACAGCTCCTTGAAAGTTGCCTCACAGGTAGATAGGGTAGTTAAGAAAGCTTATGGGGTGTTAGATTTCATAAGTCGAGGGATAGATTTTAAGAGCCGCGATGTAATGATGCAGCTCTGTAAAACTCTGGTTAGGCCACACTTGGAGTACTGTGTCCAGTTCTGGTCACCTCACTATAGGAAGGATGTGGAAGCATTGGAAAGGACACAGAGGAAATTTCCCAGGATGCTGCCTGGTTTAGAAAGTATGCATTATAATCAGAGATTAAGGGAGCTAGGGCTTTACTCTTTGAAGAGAAGGAGGATGAGAGGAGACATGATAGAGGTGAGCAAGATAATAAGAGGAATAGATAGAGTGGATAGCCAGCGCCTCTTCCCCAGGGCACCACTGCTCAATACAAGAGGACATGGCTTTTAGGTAAGGGGTGGGAAGTTCAAGGGGGATATTCGAGGAAGGTTTTTTACTCAGAGAGCGGTTGGTGCGTGGAATGCACTGCCTGAGTCAGTGGTGGAGGCAGATACACTAGTGAAGTTTAAGAGACTACTAGACAGGTATATGGAGGAATCTAAGGTGGGGGCTTATATGGGAGGCAGGGTTTGAGGGTCGGCACAACATTGTGGGCTAAAGGGCCTGTACTGTGCTGTACTATTCTATGTTCTATATGTTCTATTAATGAAATCAAGAGAGCCAGAATCCTGCCTTGGCGGACAGGATTAGGAAAACTTCAAGGTGTTCGAGAAGTATGTGAAGAGCAAGAGGATAAGAAGTGAGAGAGTAGGACCTATCAAGTGTGACAGTGGAAAAGAGTGTATGAAACCGGGGGAGCTAACAGAGATACTTAATGAATACTTTGCTTCAGTATTCACTCCGGAAAAGGGATCTTGGAGATTGTAGGGAGAACTTATAGCGGACTGCAAAGCTTGAACATGCAGATATTAAGGAAGAGGATGTGCTGGAGCTTTTGGAAAGCGTCAATTTGGATAAGTCACCGGGACTTGTTCAAAGTCTACAGCAGCAACGTTCCCCAAATTACCCAAAGCTACATCGACGATTGCATTGTTGCTGCTTCCCGCACTCGTGCGGAGCTCGTCGATTTATTCAACTTTGCCTCCTACTTTCACCCTGCTCTCAAGATTACCCTGTCCACTTCCGACACCTCTCTTCTCTTTCTCCATCTTTGTCTCCATCTCCGGAGACAGTCACCGGAGACACTGGTGTACTTAATAAACCTACAGACTCACAGCAGTCCGGACGGTACCTCTTTCCACCCTGTCATTTGTAAATAATGGCACCCCTTCTTTCAGCTCCTCCGTCCCCGCTGTATGTGCTCTCAGGACGAGGCTTTTCATTTCAGAGCAACTGAGATGTCCGCCTTCTTCAAAGATCGGGGCTTCCTCCCCTCCAACATTAACGCTGCCTCACCCACATCTCTTCCATTTCACGCGCATCTGCCCTTACACCACTCTCCCACCGCCCCATCACGGATAGAGTTCCTCTTGTCCTCACTTACCACACCACAAGCCGCATTCAGCACATAATTGCACTTAACTTCCACCACCTGCAACGGGATCCCGCCACCGAGCAAATCTTTCTATCCTCATACACTCCCGACCATTTCTGTTTTCTGCAGGGATGACTCCCTATGTGACTCCCTTGTCCCTCCCCACTGATCTTCCTCCTGGCCCTTATCATTGCACCTGGAACAAGCGCAACATCTTCCTTTACACCTCCTCCCTCAGGGCCCCAAACAGTCCTTCCTGGTGTGGCGAACTTCACCTGCGCGTCTGTTGGGGTCATCTACTGTATCCGATGCTCCTAGATATCAATGAGACCCAACGTAGATCGGAAGCCTCTCCCCCTCGTCGAGCACCTGCCACGAAAAGCGGTGGCCTCCCATTTCAATTCTACTTCCCATTTCCATTCTGACACGCCAGTCCGTGGCCTCCTCTGCTGCCAAGGCGGCGACACACAGGTTCGAGCACTGACACCTTGTATTCCATCAGGGTAGCCTGCAATATTATGGCATGAACATCGATTTCTCTAACGTCTGGTCATTGCCCACCCCCACCCCGACAAACTCTTCACCATTCCGCATTCATGTCTCCGTTTCACAACTTTTCTTCTACCCTGATCATCCCCACTCTCTGGTGCTCTCCCCTACCCACCCCACGTCTCTCTTTTCCACGGGCTTCTTTCTGCTCGATTCAGATTCCCCCTTCTCCAGACCTTTATTTCTTTAACAATCAACTTTCCAGCTCTTTATTTCACCCCTCCCTCTCTCCCGGTTACATCTATCAACTGCCAATTTAACTATTCCGCACCCAGCCACAGCTTTTTAATCTGACTTCTCCCCTCCCTTTCCTGTACCGATGAAGGGTCTCAACCCGAAACAAATGACTGTTTACTCTTTTCCATAGATGCTGCCTGGCCTGCTTAGCTTCTCTGGCATTTTGTGTGCGTTGCTTTGGATTTCCAGCATCTGCAGACTCTCTGGTGTTTGGTATATCCGTTTGAATTTATTGACCCGCGCCTCCACGGAGCGGACGAAAAGGCCGGCATAGCTCGGACCCATGCGAGTGCTCATGGCCACACCTTTTGTTTGCAGGAAGTGGGAGGATCTAAAGGAGAAATTATTGAGAGTGAGGACACGCTCCGCCAGACGGAGGAAAGAGATGGTGGAATGGAAGTCGTTGGGTTTGGTGTCCAGATAGAAATGGGGGAGCTTTGGGAACATCCTGGTGAGGGATAATGTGTATAGGGACTGGACATGGGCCAGGGCACCTGAAGACATTGAAAAGATCCAAAGCGTGAGAGCTGTCATGGATGTGTATAGGAAGGGATGAAACTGAGTCAGGTTATACAGATATGAGTTCAGTGGGGCGGAACAAGCTGTAACAGGCATGTTTGAGGCTATTGGGTACAAGGTAGCAACGGGAGTCGCTGGGTGCGGGAACTGTGAGGGTGTTAGAGTGGAAGTTGATTCCCAGAGCTAATAAGGTCAGTGATGGTATGAAGACAATGGCCTGGTGCTCCGTGGTGGGGTCCCGTTGGAGGGGTAAGTAAGAGACGGTGTCTGAGAGATGTCGCTGGGCTTCAATAAGGTAGATCGGTCTGAACGCAAATTAATCTGTCTGAATTTTAAAGCAATAATCAAGCACTGATTGCACCTAAAATTAGAAGTGAATTCCGGATTTTGCTACACGTCAAGTTATAAATATTCTCATAGCGATAACTAAACTGAAATTACAGCTAATCTAACCTTTCTGCAACCTTGTTGTTGAAGAGAGCAACGTGAAGCAAAGTGACACAACATATTGAGGAAATTCGAGAGAATTTTGGTATTTAAGTGAATGGAAACGACTTGTCACTAGTTCAATGTTTTTAAAGTGAGGTGGCAATTCTGGATTGCACAGAATGTTTCCAGAAATTCCGAGTTAGACGAACGGGCAATTTAAAAGTTGGGACTCGATCATAATATGTTGCTCTACTGATTGGGACGTTTATGTAAAGTGATTTGGAATGGCATTAAATTGTCCGTTTAAGTGGGCATAGTTCACTGTCAGCACGTTACTTTTATTTTCAGATAATACTGGGCAGACAGACTTAAGAAAAAAAAAAGAACTGAATTGGCTATATTTCTGACATACTTCGTATAAAGAGCAGCAAAAATCTTTACGATTTTTCCCGTCTAAATTTGCAATGTGTAATTATGGTAATTTATAATAAATCGTGTGTAGTACTACTTATTAGACAATCTGTACTGCTCTTGCTTATTTTAATATAACGCCAGTCAATGTTTTCCGAGAACAAGGACAGACGTCCGGATTTCCAGACGCGTCACGCTCTTTTCACGATAGCCTGATAACACATGCAGCGTGACAGAGAGTGACCAGAGTGATTGTGATCGAGTGAGAGAGAGGCATCGAGCTTTTGGAAATACTGTACAATGTGAATTTCGCGTCACAGACGAGCACACAGAAATATTTAAATAACTTGTCAAGGAAAATTCGGTTAAGAAAAAAAAGATTGGGAAACGAAGTTTTTGACTCGAGATTTACAGTTTAAAATCAAAGAGCAGGTTTTGAAGGCTTGAGAAACTGACGGGATGTGACGTGGAATCAAAACAAGTTCCAGTAGATCATGAGACTACAGCAGCAGAATTAGCCGTTCAGTGAATCGATTCAATTATATTGTGCGCTTCGATGTTTGCCGAAACTGGAAAAGTTCAGCTAGACAGAGAAAAGAGCAATAAATCTCCCGGTTACATGCTGGTATAGTAGGCAAAGTGGAACATTAAATAAAGGGAAAACTCCGAGCAAGATGGAAAGAGAACGGATGTCGAGATGGCAGACACGGCTGGGTCACTCTAAAGGTTTGCATAATGCACCCTTCCAGACTAGATCTCTTTGTTTTCAATACCGGATATTACAGTGATATAATGTGCGAGGTAAAATACATTTTACAGAAGGGAGATATCCAAGCAATCTAATCTATATAAAAAAAAATAGTTTGTTTTCTGAAATGACGGAAAGGCAGAACTGCTGGGAACAGCAAAGTTTTCCGGAAGTTCAACTTATATTTCTTGAAATGGGAAAATTATTTCACCCTTTCAATTGAGCGGTACAAACTTCTAAAATGTTTCCAAACTAAAATAGCAGGGAAGAATAGAACAACTTTCAACTGTTCTCTGAATTTTGTCTGGGTCACTCCGTAAATAAATGTATTCGTGCAGCTGCTGAAATTCTGAATCACAGAACCCCAAAACTGTGCCTGGAAAAGCCGAATAGACATTTCCAGGTCTGTGTGGAGGCATCGCATGAGAATGAAGACCAGAGTGCTTGTCGCCCAACAGAGAAGGAAACTCGCCGACAGGCTGAAGAGCAGAATGATGGATTGTCTCCGACTCTCCATCTCCGGATCTTGCTGTTTCCCGCAATTTCCCCGTCCCTTGAGTCCCCTGCGGACTCTGCTCGCCGCCAGTATCTGTCTGACGGTCAGAGCATTGAGGGTCAAAATGAGGAAGAAAGGAAGTAGCGGATTCAACAGACGGTCCACCCAATAAAACCCCTCAAACCCTTCCGTGAAAGGAAGCGCGAGTCTACCGAAACAGACCCAGTTACCGTTCAAAAAACCTGTTGTTTCCATATACAGGAAGTAAAATGGGATGTTTTTTAAACAGAGACCAACAAATACAGCGCCAATCACCAAACCCGCGATTTTGGGGATGCAGTATTTTGTTTTAAATTTAGCAGAGCAAATGGCCACAAAGCGATCGAAAGTGAAGGCGACAGTGAACCAGACGGAGCAATCAACGGCCACGTGACACATGACGTAGTGGACAAGGCAGAACGGAGCGTTGTCCAGGACGGTGTCAAATCCGTATGCTCGACCCATCCGGTAGAACAGGACTTCGATCATCACCACCATTAGATCCGCCGCGGCCATCGCCACCAGGTAGTGTGTGATACATTTGGAGAGACCGCATTTTCCTCGGCAGAGAATGATGATTGCCACAAGGTTAACTACAATGAAACAGAAAAAAAGACCAAAAATAACAATAGAGAAAATCAAACGCATTGTGCATAGAAATACAGCCATGATTTGTTCGCTTGAAATAAAATCCATCGTTCATCTCTGCTGGACATTATCAGTGGAAGTAAAGAATACCTGTGTTTATGCGGTTTGTTTGAAAACCTGACCGCAGCATAAAGCGCTTTACAGTAAGTAGCACATGCTCACATTATCTCCTCACGATCACAGATGCAGCAGCGATGAGTAGAGTCCAGGAATGATAGAGCACAGAAACGCGCCCTTCGGCCCAATATCTCCTTGCCGACCGACATGGCCATCTGAGCTGGTCCCGTTCGTTCGCGTTTGGAACACCTCTCTCTAAGGCTTTCACATTTGTCAAAATGTCCAGCTGTATTTTAAATATTGTTAATGATTCTGCATCGCCCATTTCCTTTGTCAGGCTCTTCAATACACAGAGCAACTTCTGTGTGGGAAGACGTCGCTAGGAACCCAACTACATTTCTGTCCTCTGATTTTAAATATACCCACTTTTGCTCACGATTACCCAACCCCATGGAGATGAATGACTGGATCTATACATTATCGTGGTTTTATGCACCTCTATTAACGCATTGGCCAATCACCTGCCTTAAGGAATAAAATGCCACTCGGCCGAACCTCTCCCTGTAACTCAGGCCCGAGAGTCCCCGCAGCTTCTTTGTAAATACTGTCTGCTCTCCTTTCAGCGCACTCCTGCCTTTCCGATAACAGGGCGACCAAAACTGTTCACAGAACTCCAAGCGCGGCATCTCCAAGCAGAGAGGTGGTGTAATTAAAGTGCTCATCTACACTTCTTTCCGAAGTCTTAGTTACTATTCGATTGCAAGGTCAGATTCTGAAACCAAGAACCTGCACCCCAGCAAAGTTCCCTTTATTTTTTTTTACTGCTTCGGGGACAAACCATTGCTCTGAGCAGAACATTTTTACACGGTTTGAAAAGTGCACGGCACTTTAAATGTGAGTTTTTTTTAAAAAATCTGTAATATGCATGTCGAACAATGACAAGACATAACACACAACACGAGTAACGTTGTTAGGCAGTCACATCTGACAGGGAGTGTGCCAAAGTAGACTGTTTTGACTGAACGGCGTTGGTGGTTTCTGTCTCTATTGTTACCATTTTTGACAGTGTTGTAGCTTGAAACAATGACAATGCAAATACGCTGAAGCTCTGAAACGTTCCAATGTAAATGCGTACATTCAGTATTTAGCACATTTATGGATTATATTCAGTAATACAGTTATTTTCACAGTATTTAATAATGATATTAACAAAGATTTTAAAAATATATTTACAGAGTGACCCATTTCAGTTATGGCGCAGCTGCGTGCACGCGCATCTTAGGGGGAAAAGAGCTGACACCAAGAAACATAGATAAGAATTTGGTGACTGAAAAAACTTGGGAATTGTCAAAGAACAGAACATGGAACGCTTTTTAATTGAACAGTGCTGGGAGGGAAAAATAGAAGGGGAAAAGTTGAGTTTACCTTTCAGAAAGAGGGAAGAGAATTTTTTGGTGGAAATTGGTAAATTTGCAATTGGGCGCTCAGCCGCTGGAAGTTGCGTGTGTGTTTGTGGAGCGACAGGAGTCTCCGGATCACAGCTGTGGCGGCGCATCGTTTACGGTGAAATGGAACCCTGCCGCCCGATTTGAATTCCTGTCTTTAGCCGAGTCTCTTTCACCCTTCCCCAACAAACTGGCCTCGGTGACGAAGCACACGACACTACCAAGTTGTTGTAAAGCCGCATTTGTTTCACAAATGTCCTTTAGGGAAGGAGAATATTGGCCTTTATATGGTTCTTATGTGACTGTAGAGACAAGAATCCTGTGGATTGTTACGTTAATCCTCTGATCGGGGAAACTAGAAAGGCGCTAATAAAATCAGAACTGCCTGTGATGCTCACTGCCCGTGAAACCGAACAGGAAAAGGAAACAGAATTTCACAAGTTGAAATCAAAGCTACTTACTTTGAGTTTAAACGTTAGTCTACTGCTGACGGGACAGGGTTGGAAGGAATGAGATTCGCTGATGACAGGAGGTTTTGATAGACATGGATTGTGTTTGTTGTGTCTGTACAGTTAGAAGTCTCACGTCACAAATGAGAAGACTACAGGCAGTCCCAGTGACAAGTCTGCATGACCCAGGTTAAAATATTAACAGGGCAGGAGACTGAGGGGAAAGAGACAGCATCTTAGAGATGTTTAATAAACACCGATTATAACAACATCAGCAGTAGCTGAGTCTACGTCCACACTACGCCGGATAATTTTGAAAACGCCGCTTTCGAGTAAAAAATGACAGGCGACCACACTACGCGTTTTTCAAAATATCTCCGTCCACATTAGACGGATATTTGGGCGAATCTCCTCCCACTGGGCATGCGCAGGA
Source organism: Mobula birostris (assembly GCF_030028105.1). Classification (NCBI taxonomy): domain Eukaryota; kingdom Metazoa; phylum Chordata; class Chondrichthyes; order Myliobatiformes; family Myliobatidae; genus Mobula; species Mobula birostris. The sequence goes on along the minus strand of NC_092382.1, from coordinate 29,552,483 downwards.
CACACAGAAAACGGTGTACTTGGTGCGCGTTTGTCCAGTTAGAGTCGAAAAACTTAAAAGGACTTGCTGTTGGCTCTCGCGCAAGAGGACTTAAAACTGAAAAAAAACAAATACTGGAGCGTATGGAGGCAACCGACAGGCAGTTCACGGACAGTATGACCCGGCTGACGACGAGCATTGAAAAACTGACTAACTCTGTTGCATTAATAAAGCACCTTGTTAAATATATAAAACGTCTGCATCGGTGTTATCTTTTGTTTCCATACAATGTTACATTAGGTTGTTACACATCTATTGTCAGAGAAGTACTTGCATAAGTAGGTGAAGCACCTTCATACAAGCAAGGTCAGAAAACAGGGCAAAGTGAATATACTTATTTATTCAGTAAGCTATGGGTCAAGGTATTTGGTGAGTACATTTCTAACCCTTCTGGCTTCAGTCTCGTTACCGTCTGTTCTGAAATTGATAGGTGGTTGCGTTCAAGAAAACAACGAAATGCCGCGCTGCGGCGATCTGTTCCGGCGCGTCATGACAGCGTTTTTCAATAGTCAAAGAAGCTCACTTTACAAATTAACTCTCACGCCGTTCACACCGACTGCCCGTCATAACAGCCGTCCGGCAGTGCTTGCGCAGCACCAAGCAGAAGCAGAAAAAGTATTGTTGTTGTGGTGTTGTCATTACAGCGTTTTAAAATCTCTCCATTTACCCCGTACACACTACAACGGGTATTAGGCGTTTTCAGATTTATTCACTCTGGAGATCGTTGCTGAAAATCTCCGTTTTCGGGGGATGAAAATGCCGTTTCAGTGTGGAGAGAAGGTGTAAACGAAGAGAAAAAGTTTCGTTTTCAAAATTATCCGGCGTAGTGTGGACGTATCCCAGAGACGCGTGAGGTCTCTGCTTCCGTATAAGTAACAGAAAGGTACTTACCCGGGATACCGACAATTATAATCACTGTGTAACAAATACTCCTCTCATCAAGCATTGTTAATCCAGACTGTTAGTATTTACAGTTCTGTTCGGAATGTTCCTAATTTCTAAATGTTATAAGTTGTAAATAGCCAGTAAATAAACTTAAACGGTTATATCAAAGCCCAAATAGCAGATTTCTTTTACGCCCACTGGGTAAAACTCTTCACCGATCACACGTTGCTGAGAGTCCACCGCGTCTGAATGTTTCCGTCCGAAATGTAGCTGAAGCACAGAATGACGTACTTTTATAAAATAATCGGTTACAAAATGATGAAAACAACTCGTACATGGACTGGTGCTAATTACTGCTAATTAGCAATTATTTCTCTACTGCCAATGGGGAAATAACACGCCTTATTTCATTGAACTGGACGCAACACCAGTTTTAAAGCCTCAAGAGACGGCCGATGCTGGGATTACAACACCAAGTACGATGTTGCCAAACTACTCCGGCAATGACAGGACATTATCTGAGCATCGCTGGTGGCGACAGTAGTCTGTAATCCTGTTGTTGAGTCCACCTCATCAGCGCTGATTCCACTCCAACATGGAGTCTCTGCCTTGCTATTTCTCTCTGTGATGACGCACCTTTAATATCATTCACTTACTTTGCTCCGGTGATTTTTTTTTATCTGGATATGATACATTAACATTAATGTTTGTTTTTTTTTTGGCGCAAACCCTCACTGTTTGCACTGTAACCGGAGTCAGTAGTAAACACAGATAATGGTTGCGAGAAATGCAAACCAATGACTCCAGCATTACAGACATTATCGGCTGCTGTCCCAGAGACAGAGACAAATAGAAGGCATTGTATCAACACCAGTTTAAATGCAAATAAGTACTAGTAACGATATTACAGAGTGACCAGGTGATTTTCGAAATTGGATTTCAGAAAGAAATTGACTCAGAGAAAAAGTGCGTATGAAGCTGCTGAACAGAGATGAACTGCGCTGTGGAACATCAATACACGCGCACAGCGAAACATCAGGATATATAAAGCGAGCTATTCCTGAAACTCGCTGTTCTCGGGTTTAGATAGAGAAACATGCAGAAGTAGGGGACCTGGGTTGTTTGACATTTCATGAAACATCAGATTACAACACGAATTCTTCGTCAATTGCGGACATCGGTAACAGAGTGTAGGTCCAAAGAGAGACGTATTCGAAAGAACACAGCATTCTGAAACCAGCATCAATAACTGAGGTTTCGGCTGTGCAGTGGCTTAAAATTACAGCTGCTCAAATATCTGCGTGTCAGGGAAAGGAGATTAATGGTATATCAGGGAGCATTCTGGCATTAATTCTCGAACCTTTTTCTGTGCGCATGAGAATAAAATGGTTAATTGTGTTGAGGATCTGGATTCTATGAAGGGTCAACATAAGCTGTCTCGCCCACAAAAAACAACTGTCCATATTCGTCCGCAGATGCTGCCTGACATTAAAAGTTCCGCCAGCATCGTGCCTGTTGCTTATAGGTTCATTCACAGGGGTTTCTGTGCTTACACAGGGCCAAATCAAGTGCCGCGAAATTCAGAAGTTAATTCCAAATTGATTTTTAGAATATACTATGCTGTTTTGGCAACTTATTGCTTAACTCACTGGCTATATTCGCACACAAAGCGCGGTATATATTTCTGCCTACAACAGACTATGAGAGGAATGGGAAGTGGTCCCATATTGATGCCACGCCACATCCAGGCTGATGGAGGTACATTTCCCCCCGCTGGAGATCATCCCGCAGTTGCATTTGGTAGCAGAGTCACAGAGCAGAGAATCATAGAGCAGTACGGCACTGAAACAGGCCCTTCTGCTCATCCGGCAGTGCCGAACTTACACTCTCCCTAGTCCCATGGGCATTGCATCCGGACCACGCCGTCCATAACTATCCCATTGCTCTTTAATGTTGAAATCGGTCCCGCATCCACCATTTCCGTTGGAAGCTCGTTCCACAGTCTCATTGCCTTGAGAAGATGTTCCACCGCATATTGCCCTGAAATATTTCACTTTTCACCCGTAACTTATGAGCTCTCGTCTACTCTAGTCGAACCTCAGTGTAAAACGCCTGTTTGTATTTGCCCTATCTCTGCCCTTCACAAATTTGTACATCTCTTTACAAAAGTTCCCGCTGACTCCAACGCTTGGGGGAACCGAAACCTATTCCTAACCTACTGGATCTTTTCCTCTAACAGCGGCCCTCAAGTCCCAACATCATCCTCGCAATTTCTCTCTGCACTCCGTCAAAATAATTGGTATCGCTCATGCAAGTAGGCGACCAGAAAACATGCAATGCTCCCTATCAGGCATTACCAACATCTTATACAACCTCTACAGAGCATCGCAACTCCTGTACACATCACTCTGATGTCTGAAAGCCAATGCACCAATAGTTCTCCTTCCGACCCGATCTGCCTGTGAAGCCGCTTTCTAGGAATTATGAACCGGTCTTACCAGGTCCCCCTGTTATACCGCAGTACAGACTGCCCTGTCTTTTACAGTGTAAGTCCTGCCACGGTTTGCCCTCCCAAAGCGATACACCACATGCTTACCTGTATTCAAGACCATTAGCAACTCCTGCTGTCAACTTCTCATCCAATATTGGTATCATTCGCAAATCTGCAGATTCAATTTATCAGATTATCACTCAGATCGTTGATATGTATGACAAACAACAGTGGACCCAGAGCAACACCTGCTTTACACCAGTAACTACAAGCCTCCAGTTAGAGAGACCACCATCTACCAGCACTCTCTGGATTCTGCCTCTGAGACAGGGGTGTCCAAACGTTTTATGCCATGGAGCCCGACCATTAACGGAGGGGTCCGTTGACACCAGGAAGGGAAACCCTGCTGTAAGCCAATCTTGAATCCAATTTACTACTTCATCCACAGTGCCAAATGACTGAACACACCGGACCAACCTCTCATGCCGGACATTGACAAAGGCTTTGCTAAAGTTAACCGGACAAAAGCCTTCATCAGCTTTCCTGCTAACCTCCCCGAAAAAACTTCGCAATATTGGTGAGGCACGCCCTAACACGCACAGGCCTATATCGACGAACAATCCCGAATCAGACGCCGACTGACCAAACACCTACATGTTCGGTCCGTTATATCTACCAATGTCGGGTTCAACGCCTTATTTCCACAGTCTTTCTTAAGTAAGAGAATACATTAGCAATCCTCCAGTTCTCCAGCACCTCACCCGTGATAAACGTTGGTAGAACCAACACGTCGGCAGATTGTGGAAATGAAAACATGTTGAAATTTTATTTTCAGTTATACAATAATGAGCAGTTTGCCATTGGTTATCTAACCTGGGCTCGGACTGCGCTATCAATCTCAGCACTGAGTGCATTATTGATCTGGCTGTAGGACCACACAGGATGTGGTGGACATTTTGAAAATCATTGGGATAGATGGGCTCCTGGAGAGAGAAGGCATATACCACGCGTTACTGCAGGAAGCGAGTGGAGAGATCACTGCGCCTTTGTCGCTAATCTTTCCGACCCCACTGGCCACCGCAGCAGCATCAGATGATTGAGGCGAGGCAAATGCTTTTCCTTTGTGTAAGTAAGGGATTGGGGAAAACGCTGGCAGTTATAGGCGAGGGAGTCTTCCTTCCATGCTTGGCGAATTATTGGAGAACATTATGAGAGACAGGATTCACAAGCGTACTGTATAGCGAAGCGAGGGGTGTTTAAAATTCAGTCAGCAGGGAATTCTGAGGGGGTTCATGAGTCAGACTGATTGCTTTGAATTAAGAAGAACAGTATATCTGCGAGAGATCGCTGCCCGTTGCGTCTGTACTTCAGAAAGGCGTTTGATAAGTTCCCCATGGCAAACTCGCTCAGCACGTCACGAGCCATGAGATTCAGGCAAACACAGGTGAACACAGAGCTGACCTGCCCATGGATTGCGCAGTGTGCTCGGAGATGTAACACATGCTGCCGGGAAGTCGGCGACCAGTGGATTCTCACTGGGATCAGTTCAGAGAGCTCTGCTCTTTATCATTTTTATAAGCCTCTCCTTCACTTTTTGCCCGTAACTCTCTCCTTGTCGGCCATAGTAACAAAGTAGTCAGTGATCATTTCATGTAAACCTACCACTCCCTTTGGATTTCAGTGTGTCACCGCTTTCCTGACATCCATTTTCTGTCTGTGTATTTTCCCTTCCTGGTGACCATTGTCACCCCGCTTCCTGGTGACGATACTAAGTCGACGCTTCACTCTCTCCCCGTTGACAATTTGAAATTCTGGCATTTTAACTCCATCCCTAGCTCCTGCTTTTAATCAGCACAAAACTTACTCCCTGGTGTTGGCCAGAAGAAACTACAGTCTAATCAAGGACAGGGGACGCAGGCAAACTAGGTGTCTTTGCTTCCACCCATTTTGTGGACTCTGAATTGATTCTTGCTTTTGGCTAATCCAATCCGAGCAATTGAATGTGGATACAAGCAACAAGGTGATGACCTGCTAAACCTGAGGCCATTCTCAGAGGAGTAGCTTCTTGTTATGTAAAATGTCAGACCTACCAAAGAAGCAATCTGTAATCTCGCAAGACTCTGTCTGGACAACAGGAATTCTGCAGATGCTGTAAATTCAAGCAACACACATCCGAAGGGTCTCGGCCTGAAACGACAACTGCACCTCTTCCTAGAGATGCTGCCTGGCCTGCTGCGTTCACCAGCAACTTTGATGAGACTCTGTCTGGGTCGCCTCATTTAACTGTATTGGACCAGTCAGAGTGTAAAGGCTGAAAGACGCAAGGGTGGGCAGAATGAGGAAACAGTGTTGGTTGTAGCCCTGTACAATGACCAATGAGAAGGTCACTCAGGTAGGTCAGGTGACCTTGAGTCAATGGGACGGAGATCCAACAGTCCAGTCGATGAGGAACAGTAGAAGACTCGGGAACTCCAAATACGCAGGCGCGATAACTCTCCAGCAGCCAGAGACCTCCCGCCGCGGATAAGGTGGACCCCACGGACACGTGGTGAGCGGGACCACAAGCAGCGCCTGGACAGCCTAGTCACCTTTTCCCGGGTAATAGCTTTTCTCTTCATTCACTGTTCATCGAGTGTCGGGAATTCTAGTAAAGTGCACAAAGGGAGATAGTTTGTGAACCCACGCTTTTTAGTTCAGACAATCGCAGGTACTCATCGGCAAACACAGATTCTGTGTGCCTCACTTACCGTTATTACAAAGGGTGATTTTTGTAACAGAACTGGCGTGCCTGTTGGGGCTGGAGGACAAATCTCTTTGTTCAGCGGGAGAGTCGAGTCGGACCGCGTAGATGAGGTACAGAGAGATCTGGGACTGGGTAGTGAGCTGTTACTTCACCAACCCCCCCAACCCCCCAGGATGAAGAATTTAGGAAATTTTGCAAGTCCAAAAGACTTGCATTGTTTTGAATGTTGGCTGACTGACGAAAAGTTTAAATAATTACAGAAATCAATAGTAGTTTCTTGTTTCATGGAGGATTTGATAAAATTACAAGAAAATGCTAAGGCAGAATGACACGGATGAGAAAGGGAAAAGGAATGTCAACATAAAGCAGAAGCCGAGCGAGAGAGGTTACAACAGGAGGTCCTGGGATATCGGCAAAGCGGTGACGCCGAGCGAGAGAGGTTTGGAGGAGAACACAAAAGGCTCCAAAAGGACGGCGAAACCTTCCGAAAAAGGGTTACTGAGTCACAGGGTCAGAGAGGTGCGCGCTGGATGCATATGAACCAGTTTGAGTTAACGTGTGAGAAATTACTTAAAGAAAAGGTCCGCCATGCGCCGCCAGCTGACGTGATCCTTCAGTTTACTCTATGTTGCAGTGACGGGTCACTTTGAAGGAGGAAGCCCTGCCAGTGATCTCACTCACGTTCGAGAAGTACAATAAAATTAATTGTTAATCTTCACGCTCGATGGTGAAAGTTTGCTTTCATTCATGAAATACCTGAATATATAGCATATCGCTTGCGCGAAGTCACGATAACCCGTCCAGTTCAGGAAACTGTCAATATGACAAATTTGGGGATGAAGGCAATTCCCTGGATGACGTCATTAATATTAATACGGAAGTTTTTTTTCAGCATAACATGGACATGCAATCGCTGGTGGAAAGTGCTGGTACTGCAGGGGGACTCTACGTGCAATCTAATCGTACAGTAGAAGTTCTAAACGCAAAATTAATACTTCCCGTCTGCTGCTGTTCTCCATAAATAATGTCGATATTCTCACGTACGTGTTACGTACCCCGTAACTGGGTTGCCAAACCAGCAGAAATGGACCACTCAGTTGGAGTCTGGATTACTGGAACTAAGAAAGTTTTATTAAAGAAGTAAGCAACACAGTACTCTAATAGTAAGGATATAAATGCAACAGGTTAGCAATGAATAAACACACATGTACACAGAACTAGGATAATCGGATCAATCAAGCTCTATCGCAGTCTAGGGGTAAAATGATCAATCACAAGTGACAGAGTTCAGTTCAGTTCAGTTCGCAGTAATCGCCGTCGTGCCGTTCGGGAGAGAGAGAGAGAGAACGAATGAATATTCAAATCGGATTCCAAACAAACCTTCGATATTCCTCGCAGTTAGCTTTCGGGCGAGCCCTTTGTAATGTCTTCTGAGGTCACCGACTGTGACCCCTCCGTTCCAGATACGATCGCTCTTCAGCGGTGAACCCGGCACCCAGGCAAGGGCGGACACACACACCAGGTACCCGCCCGACCGTATCTTTCCACCCTGTGCGTCTATGGGTGGTCCCGCGACTAGACCTCCAAAACACCCACCACCTTGTGGGGGCACACCGCTTCCAGGGTCTCGTAACCTCGTGGTGTCGTGTGTGGTGTGTCTGTTGCTAAGCGAACCTGTCCCTTTTTATCCCCCTGTAGGGTTATCGCCTGTCCATCAGACTTCAATCAGTTCAGGTTCAAAGCAACCAGTCTTGACAATACTCAGACCGGTGTCTCTTTCTGTTAATCTCTCTCGTCTCTTCATTAACATTTCCAAATGCTGCTCCATTGTCTTACTTATCTCTCTCTCCTGAAGACAGGTGGCAGATCAACTGATGATCCCACTGGTGATAGCACAGGACAGTTAACATCTTAGTCTATGTGTACTTTTGTAACCCTCTTTTGTCACATACGTAATTAAGAAAAAAATCCCCAGGGCTGAGAGAGACCTTATCCAATGGTGTTGTGTGGTAGGCTGGTTGGACGTTTCTAAGAAAATGGAGAAACACAGCACAGAAACAGGCCGCTCGGCTCGTGTAGTCATACTGAACTATTCTGCCGAGTCCCGTCGGCTTGAAGTATGACCGTAGCCCTGCACTCCACTCCCGTCCATGTACTTATCCAAACTTCTGTTAAACATAGAAACATAGAAAATAGGTGCAGGAGTAGGCATTCGGCCCTTCGAGCCTGCACCACCATTTATTATGATCATGGCTGATCATCCAACTCAGAACACCGCCCCAGCCTTCCCTCCATACCCCCTGACCCCCGTAGCCACAAGGGCCATATCTAACTCCCTCTTAAATATAGCCAATGAACTGACCTCAACTGTTTCCTGTGGCAGAGAATTCCACAGATTCACCACTCTCTGTGTGAAGAAGTTTTTCCTAATCTCGGTCCTAAAAGGCTTTCCCTCTATCCTCAAACTGTGACCCCTCGTTCTGGACTTCCCCAACATCGGGAACAATCTTCCTGCATCTAGCCTGTCCAATCCCTTTAGGATCTTATACGTTTCAATCAGATCCCCCCTCAATCTTCTAAATTCCAACGAGTACAAGCCCAGTTCATCCAGTCTTTCTTCGTATGAAAGTCCTGCCATCCCAGGAATCAATCTGGTGAACCTTCTCTGTACTCCCTCTATGGCAAGGATGTCTTTCCTCAGATTAGGGGACCAAAACTGCACACAATACTCCAGGTGTGGTCTCACCAAGGCCTTGTACAACTGCAGTAGTACCTCCCTGCTCCTGTACTCAAATCCTCTCGCTATAAATGCCAGCATACCATTCGCCTTTTTCACCGCCTGCTTTACCTGAATGCCCACTTTCAATGACTGGTGTATAATGACACCCAGGTCTCGTTGCACCTCCCCTTTTCCTATTCGGCCACCATTCAGATAATAATCTGTTTTCCTATTTTTGCCACCAAAGTGGATAACTTCACATTTATCCACATTAAATTGCATCTGCCATGAATTTGCCCACTCACCCAACCTATCCAAGTCACCCTGCATCCTCTTAGCATCCTCCTCACAGCTAACACTGCCACCCAGCTTCGTGTCATCCGCAAACTTGCAGATGCTGCATTTAATTCCCTCATCTAAGTCATTAATATATATTGTAAACAACTGGGGTCCCAGCACTGAGCCTTGCGGTACCCCACTAGTCACCGCCTGCCATTCTGAAAAGGTCCCGTTTATTCCCACTCTTTGCTTCCTGTCTCTAACCAATTCTCTATCCACACCAATACCTTACCCCCAATACCGTGTGCTTTAAGTTTGCACACTAATCTCCTGTGTGGGACCTTGTCAAAAGCCTTCTGAAAATCCAAATATACCACATCCACTGGTTTTCCCCTATCCACCCTACTAGTTACATCCTCAAAAAATTCTATGAGATTCGACAGACATGATTTTCCTTTCACAAATCCATGCTGACTTTGTCCGATCATTTCTCCGCTTTCCAAATGTGCTGTTATCACATCCTTGATAACTGACTCCAGCAGTTTCCCCACCACCGACGTTAGGCTAACCGGTCTATAATTCCCCGGTTTCTCTCTCCCTCCTTTTTTAAAAAGTGGAGTTACATTAGCCACCCTCCAATCCTCAGGAACTAGTCCAGAATCTAACGAGTTTTGAAAAATTATCACTAATGCATCCACTATTTCTTGGGCTACTTCCTTAAGCACCCTGGGATGCAGACCATCTGGCCCTGGGGATTTATCTGCCTTCAATCCCTTCAATTTACCTAACACCACTTCCCTACTAACATGTATTTCGCTCAGTTCCTCCATCTCACTGGACCCTCTGTCCCCTACTATTTCTGGAAGATTATTTATGTCCTCCTTAGTGAAGACAGAACCAAAGTAATTATTCAATTGGTCTGCCATGTCCTTGCTCCCCATAATCAATTCACCTGTTTCTGTCTGCAGGGGACCTACGTTTGTCTTTACCAGTCTTTTCCTTTTTACATATCTATAAAAGCTTTTACAGTCAGTTTTTATGTTGCCTGCCAGTTTTCTCTCATAATCTTTTTTTCCCCTTCCTAATTAAGCCCTTTGTCCTCCTCTGCTGAACTCTGAATTTCTCCCAGTCCTCAGGTGAGCCACTTTCTCTGGCTAATTTGTATGCTTCTTCTTTGGAATTGATACTATCCCTAATTTCTCTTGTCAGCCACGGGTGCACTACCTTCCTTGATTTATTCTTTTGCCAAACTGGGATGAACATTTGTTGCAGTTCATCCATGCAACCTTTAAATGCTTGCCATTGCATATCCACCGTCAATCCTTTAAGTGTCATTTGCCAGTCTATCTTAGCTAATTCACGTCTCATACCTTCAAAGTTACCCCTCTTTAAGTTCAGAACCTTTGTTTCTGAATTAACTATGTCACTCTCCATCTTAATGAAGAATTCCACCATATTATGGTCACTCTTACCCAAGCGGCCTCTCACGACAAGATTGCTAATTAACCCTTCCTCATTGCTCAAAACCCAGTCCAGAATAGCCTGCTCTCTAGTCGGTTCCTCGACATGTTGGTTCAAAAAACCATCCCGCATACATTCCAAGAAATCCTCTTCCTCAGCACCTTTACCAATTTGGTTCACCCAATCTACATGTAGATTGAAGTCACCCATTATAACTGCTGTTCCTTTATTGCACACATTTCTAATTTCCTGTTTAATACCATCTCCGACCTCACTACTACTGTTAGGTGGCCTGTACACAACTCCCACCAGCGTCTTCTGCCCCTTAGTGTTACGCAGCTCTACCCATATCGATTCCACATCTTCCCGGCTTATGTCCTTCCTTTCTATTGTGTTAATCTCTTCTTTAACCAGCAACGCCACCCCACCTCCCCTTCCTTCATGTCTATCCCTCCTGAATATTGAATATCCCTGAACGTTGAGCTCCCATCCCTGGTCACCCTGGAGCCATGTCTCTGTGATCCCAACTATATCATAATCATTAATAACAATCTGCACTTTCAATTCATCCACCTTATTACGAATGCTCCTTGCATTGACACACAAAGCCTTCAGGCGCTCTTTTACAACTCTGTTAGCCCTTATACAATTATGCTGAAAAGTTGCCCTTTTTAATGCTTGCCCTGGATTTGTCGGCCTGCCACTTTTACTTTTCTCCATAGTACTTCTTGTTTCTACCCTCACTTTACACCCCTCTGTCTCTCTGCACTGGTTCCCATCCCCCTGTAGTGAACTAACCTCCTCACGCCTAGCCTCTTTAATTTGATTCCCACCCCCGAACCATTCTAGTTTAAAGTCACCTCAGTAGCCCCCGCTAATCTCCCTGCCAGGATATTGGTCTCCCTAGGATTCAAGTGCAACCCGTCCTTTTTGTACAGGTCACGCCTGCGCCAAAAGAGGTCCCAATGATCCAAAAACTTGAATCCCTGCCCCCTGCTCCAATCCCTCAGCCACGCATTTATCCTCCACCTCATCGCATTCCTACTCTCACTGTCGCGTGGCACAGGCAGTAATCCCGAGATTCCTACCTTTGCGGTCCTTTTTCTCAACTCCCTTCCTAACTCCCTATATTCTCCTTTCAGGACCTCATCCTTTTTCCTACCTATGTCATTGGTACCTATATTTACCACGACCTCTGGCTCCTCACCCTCCCACTTCAGGATATCTTGGACACGATCAGAAATATCCCGGACCCTGGCACCAGGGAGGCAAACTACCATCCGGGTCTCTGGACTGCGTCCACAGAATCGCCTATCTGTCCCCCTTACTATCGAGTCCCCTATCACAACTGCCCTCCTCTTCCTTGCCCTACCCTTCTGAGCTACAGGGCCGGACTCTGTGCCGGAGGCACGGCCACTGTCGCTTCCCCCGGGTAAGCTGTCTCCCCAAACAGTACTCAAACAGGAGTACCTATTGTTAAGGGGCACAGCCACCGGGGTACTCCCTATTACCTGACCTTTCCCCTTCCCCCTCCTAACTGTGACCCATTTGTCTGCCTCCCGTGGCCCCGGCGTGACCACCTGCCTGCAACTCCTCTCTATCACCTCCTCACTCTCCCTGACCAGACGAAGGTCATCGAGCTGCAGCTCCAGTTCCGTAACGCGGTCCCTTCGGAGCTGCATCTCGATGCACCTGGCGCAGATGTAGACGTCCGGGAGGCTTGTAGACTCCAGGGCCTCCCACATCCGACACCGAGAAGAGCAAACTGTCCTCACACTCATACTGCCCCTCTCCTCAAATAACAACAGAAAATGAATGCCAAACCTCCCTCGCCTCGCCTGTTTCCGCCTAAGCCCGTTGAGCCGAAGCCCTTAAGTCTTCACTCTGCTCCCGGCTCACTCCACTGCCCGCAAACTCCGCTGCCCGCTCTATGAGGCTCTGTTCCTTTTAAATCTGCCGCGCTGCACTGCCCGACGTCACACGCCTACGCAGTCCGCCTACTCAGAACGCCGTTGGAGAAAAAAAAATAACGAAAATTTCAAAAATGTCTTTCTTGGCACTCCCACTCAGACTCTCAGACTCCTTCTTCGAATCAAACCCGATTAAATGTTGTAATCGATCCTGCGCTCGTCACTTCCACTGACAGCCTGTTCCACTCTCACCACACTCTACGTGGGAAATCCCCTCATGTTCCCCTTAATCATTTCACATTGCACCCTTAACCTCTGACCATTATCCCACCCAACCTCAGTGGGAAACAGCCTGCTCGCACTTACCCTGTCTATACCCCTCAAAATGTTGAACACCTATATCAAATCTCCCGTTATTCTCCCACGATCCAGGGAATAAGGTGGCAACCTATTCAATCTATCGTAAATTTATCCTCAAGACCTGGTAACATTCTCGTAAAATCTCTATGAACTCATTCAATCTTACTGATAGCTTTCCTTCAGACAGCTGAGCGTAACTGCGGCCTCAAAAACGTCTTATTCAACTCCAACATAACATCTCATCCCCGATACTCAATACCTTGACTTATGAAGGTCTATGTACCAAAAGCTCTGTTTACGACACTGTCGACCTGTGATGCCGCTTTCAAGAGATTATGGATCTCTATTCCCGGATCCCGCTGTTCCACCGCACTCATCGGTGACCGAACATTCAACGTGTAAATTATCCCAAAGTGCAACAGCTCGCGGTTAACTGAATGGAATTCAATCTACCACTTTTCACACCATTTTACCGATAGCCCAATGACTCTAAATGACTGTAATAGATTTTGGGGAAGTCTGGTCAATTTAGAACCCAAGCCAATGACATTAGGTCTGTGATAAGTCTGAAAGAACAGGCGTTCCAGAGTTTTAAGTCTATAGATCCCTATAGCTATAACAGCAACATATGTGCGCTGTATGTCCCCCGCGTCTCTTTCACATTGAAATCCCGCGACATGTCTGTCCTCGCCATCCCCCATGGTCAAGTTGAGGCTTTAAAAATTAACTACAACAAAAGCACCTGCGTTGCGGACTGACATTCGCACTTCCACAAAACTAACATCGATTTTTCAAACTTCAGTTAACATTGAGATTGCAAAATGTTTCTGGATCCCTTGGTTTTGATAAGTGATACCCGGGTCACGAGACAAGAGCTTATCACCAGTCTCGACAGCGAACTGAGGGTGGCGGGGGTGGGGGGCGGGGATGAACCGGTAAACAGGAGAGGTTTCGGCAACACAGAATCGCACGCTGGAGCGGTGCAGTGCATCCGAACCAGGCGGACAGTGCGACTTGCAAGACAGAACTGCGGGCCACAAGGGCGGCACTGATCTACACTAACAAGCGTAGGTCGTTCCGCTCAGGAAGAGAGGGGGATATAAACGGGTGAGTGTCGAAAAAAAAACGATTGAAAGGATCGTCAGTTGAGCTGGAGAGAGGAATCATGCGCGACGGTAAAGCGAGTGAGGAATGTGAAGTACACGTAATTACATGGATCCCCATTGGTGCAGAGTTTGCCTGCAATGAGTGGTGAATTAGTTAGACCAGGCAGGGAAACTTTACGAATTCATCACATCCTTGCAGTAATAAGAGCCAGGGGATGTTTTACCGCGTCCTTCAGTTGCTCCCTGTACTTGGTCTGGGTGACGGCGTAAAGAGCCGTGTTTGTGCAGCAGCTCAGAAGCTGCAGCATCGAGCCCAGTCCTCGCAGAGAATCAGGAGGCAGCGTCACCGCAGAGGAAGCAGACAGCAGTTTCCACGCAGAATACACAGTGAACGGTGCCCACAGCAGGACGAAATTGCCAGAGATGATCAGCAGTAAAACGAGCGATTTCCTGCGGCTCTCCATTTGCGGGTCCCTGGCACATTTTCCTTTGTCAACACGCCGGAGTCTGCTGCGCCCTCTGCTGGTGATTAGAACGCGCTGGGCGGTGAATCCATTCGTCAGGAGAACCAGCAGGAATGGGATTACAGGATCAGGAGGTAATTAAATAATTCCATTGGTATTGAGACCGATAAAGACATATAATGCGCGGTACCCATACAAATAAATGGATGAATTATCATTGCATAACGCCCTGGGAGCCGAAAATACCAGTAGATGTTTCTTAAACAGCTGATCGCAGTCACTGCCCCCAGAATCACAGCCGTAGTTTTCCCGGTGCAATATTTTGTTTTCAGTTTCTGGCGACAGATGGCCACAAATCCATCAAATGTGAAAGTGTCGGTGAACCACACCGGACAATCGGTGGCGGCGTAAAGCAGGACGGCGTGGATATTACACACCGGTGTATCCCCGGCCCAGCGGAAAAGTTCCATTGATGCGGGATCTTGCTCAGTATCAGGTCCAGTGCAACGACCATAAGATCCGCCGCTGCCATGGCAACCAGATAGCGAGTGACAACTCTGGAGAGACCGCACTTTCCTCCCGACAAGATTAAAATCGTCACCAGGTTCACTGCGAGAAGCATAGAAAATAATCAGTAGACACACATCAGGGAGCCTTCTCTGTGAAGTGGACATACAATTTATCAGATTTGTTTTCTGTCATGTTAGTAAATCATTGCTCCTCAGGAAGTCTATAGAGAAAATTAACTACTAGATTCAAATCCTAGGTGAAATTAGCGAAAAAATCAAAGGCAAAATTTGCCGACAGGTATCACCCAAGAGCAGCAGCGAATAACACAGATAAGGATCACTGATAATTTCGCAACTTCGGGCGTGTTTGGGGAGAAGATGTAAATGGGACATCAAACACGAACTCTACAGAAACTTACATAACTTTCCACAACAACGACTGCTTACATCAACGGCAGGCTTGCGCCACTGATCACTATACCCGCCGTCCTGCCGTGCAACAGTCTTTGGCACATATATATAGCTAGGGAGCCTGAGAATATGACACAGTCCCGTGTTGTCAACGTGGAGTGGAGAACCGGCTTGCAAATCTGGCGGGAGAAAACTATGTTGCGAATTACTGACAATTACAAAATGTCTCCCTGGTGTTTCCCGCGCCCTCCACTCTCCCTCCCGCTTTTCCCAACTATGAGCCCCTCTCCCTGATCCCTTCCCACTCTCAGTCCATAGCAGAGACCCATATCAGAAACAGATTTGTCATCATCATCTTATGTCAAGAAATTAGTTATTCTTGCGGCAGTAGTACAGTGTAGTACATGCAATTACTACGGTACTGGGGAAAGGTCTCCGGCACCCTCGCTATATATAAAATACTGTCACCGATCATCCGATCTGCAGTAGCTCCAGTGAATTCGCTCAATGAGCGAGTGATTCGGAGAAGCGGAATCTATCTAAGTTTCACACGACCCATTGACTGATTCGCAGCCGCCGACCTAAAACTCGGAGAAACTGGTCGACTCCCTAGGACACGTTGAGCAGGAGATCTGACTTTGCGGCGGCGGATGCTATGTTCACAGGCCGGAAGTTAACTGGGATGGTGATATTCCTATGAAATTTTTCCTCCAAGGTTCTTTATCCCGTTCAGTTACTCCTGCCCTTATTAAAGAGATTTTCCTCCATTTCTCTGCATTTATTCCATTCCAGCTGAAATTTTACTTACCCACAATAATGTCCTCTTTTATCCCCAAAGCAATGCATCGCAGCCCATCAGTAATTTTTCAGTTTGCGGATTTTTGTGTTTTTCTTTTCGTTTCAGAACACCGACAGGGTTCACAGTCAACTGCAAACATCCACATAGTTAACAGCATTCTGAAAGACCCCACGCACCCCTCATACAAACTCTTCTCCCTCCTGCCATCTGGCAAAAGTCACCGAAGCATTCGGGCTCTCACGACCAGACTATGTAACCGTTTCTTTACCCAAGCCATCAGACTGCTCAATACCCAGAGTCTGGACTGACACCAACCTACTGCCTTCTACTGTGCTTATTGTCTTGTTTATTATTTATTGCAATGCCTGCACTGTTTTGTGCACTTTATGCAGTCCTGGGTAGGTCTGTAGTCCAGTGTAGTTTTGTGTTGCTTTACGTGTTCCAGCCTGGTTTTTGTATTGTTTCCTTTTGCACCATGGTTCCGAAAACTTTGTCTCGTTTTTACTGTGTACTGTACCAGCAATTATGGTCGAAATAACAATAAAAACTGACTTTACTTGACTTGACTTGAAATGCTGACCATAATAAAATAATTAGTGATGAATGTTTTTGAATGGAATCAGTTTGTACAAAGACTACTCGAAATCACTGAGATCACTGTCAAATGAGCTGGCCGAGAATTAAAAGAGAACAACAGTAAGGACATTGGCATTTTATAATAGTGGAGTTCTAATTGTAGAATGACATCTGATACAGACATCGTTTGGCGGACAGTCAGAGGAGAGCGAATGATCACGAGAATATTTTAACGATAGTATAGTACAAATCGAGATGCCTTTCCTTTTTTTTTGAATAAAATGCCAATGGAATTCAAGTAAGAATTCTAAACCTCAAACGGAATTGCGCTATTCAGTCCATACAGACAGCTACATTTTCTGCTGCACAATGTTATTCAGATGAATATTGTTCGAAATGACCACAGAATAAGAGAGTCGGGATTATAGTCACCATAATGTAACTTCTCACAGGAGAAGACAGATAATGAGCCGTCTCTCTTTATCATTATTATAACCCAATTCTGAGAAAGCCTCAGAGTGACATTTGAAAAGCGAATGAAGGATTGTTTTAAATCACGTGAATTACCAGAGGAAAGGGCAGAGGTGGAACAATTCAGACATTTGCTCACAAATTCCGGTAATGCGGAGATGGAGCTGCAGCGGGACGAATGCCAGTGGTGAACCGTGAGGAAAGGATCACGGATTCCCTGGACAGCCCGGGGGTTTTAGAATAGACAGTCGGTTCTGGGAGAAGTGGGAAGGCGGGATGTTCTGTTCGATGGCGTGGCAGGCACGTACGGAGCCGGGCGGTGCTGGGTGAGCGGTGACGTTGGCGGCTGGTTGATAGTCAGACCGGTTGTCTGTGAGAATAATGCACGTTTAGAAGTCAGATTAAATTCCGTTGCAAACACAAGGAGAGGAAGCAACTTGATTCAAAGCCGATATTTTCGAACGGAGGATGGAGCCACTGAAAGAAAGCAACGCTTCCAGAGGCAAAATATTAAACCTCGTTCATGAACTGATGTGAGCAACGGTTGAACGGAGTTTACCGAATGGATCATTGGCCATTGCACCAGCACAATTACAAGAGCCACAGTGAAGAGCATCGTTGCAGAATTTGAACTTTCGGAGATTTCTTACCTGGAGGGCACGACAGTAGTAATAATTTCAATTGGGTGATAAACATTAGAAAGCAGTTAGGTATTGTTTTATAGTTGAACTTTGGAAAGAGACTCACCGGGAAGAGCAATGATAGCGAGACCGGGGTAGTAAATAACTTGAATGACTTTTAATTTGTGCGTAATTCGAAGATCCAAGGTCAAAGTTGCAAAGATAAATTGAGCAGCCCAGACGATATTTTTCGGAATTTCTGCCACATTCCACTCTGCTGTTCCCGGTCTCTGCTCGATTACGGAACCAGAAAATCTTCCTTCCGCAGAGTGTGCTCTCTCTGTCCGCTTTGAAGATCAGCGAATGGCTGTGAGTGTCTGAGCGGCTGCTCAGTGAGAACTCTGTGATTCAGATGCTATTTAATAGGAGAGGGAAACTCTCTTGTGACGCCAGAATCCTTCGTGGATATCGGCATTTAATGAAATGACACATGCATTTAATTATTTCTGCATAGTTCCTGAGCAGCAGGTGTGGTGAGGTGCTGTTAAATAATTTCCAGCATTTCGAAACAATTTTGTAGATTCAGCGAAAATGAAGCTGAGTAAAATTCAAAGACAAAGATAACTAAAATGTGCAGATTTTCGTTGAGAGGAAGATGAAATTTGTTTCAAAAGCTTACTTTTGAATATTGTTAATGTGTCATGGTCCGGTCTGTGAAGTCCGCATTCCGGTTCACGGTTCGGTCCGTGGACTCAGGACTCTGGGTCTTCCAGTTGTCCCTTGTTTAGGTTGAGTTAATCATAGGCAACTGATTCCTATCTTGGGGCTTGGAATATCAGCAGCCTTGGGGTTGAGTGTGGGCTGCTGGTTTGTCTTGTCAAGATCCCCTGGGAGCAACCTCCCGGTGGAAGGCCAGAACGGCCACTTGCCATCTTTAGGCCGTGGTGGGGAACCATCCCCTCATGGAGCCTTGCTGTCAGTAGTCGCAGCTGTCTTTGTGGTATGGATTCGGCCGTTTCCTGGGCCAGCTGAAGGGCCGTCAGCCACTCCGAGCTAGGTAAGGATCCAGCTGTTTCCGTAGCCAGCCGAGGTCGTTGGACGTAACTGCAACTCGGAGCAACCCCGAAGCAGGGATAGAACTGTCTATTGTTCTTCGATGTTTGTCTCTTCTTGCCTTCGCCTCCGTGGAGTAAGTCAGGCCGTTCTGCAGTTGCCCTGCAGGGGGATCTGTCTTGTCTTGTCCTCGTCTCCGTTGGGTAAATCAGGCCGTTCAGCCGTTGCCCTGCGGGGGGACATGTCTTGTCTTTGCCTCTATTAGGTAAGTCCGGCCATTCTGCCGTTACCCGAAGGAGGGACCTGTCCCATCTTGGTGTGGAGATAAAGTTGAGTCCCGGCTTGTCTAAGGATAAGTCCCGGCTCTATGTCTATGTACTGTCCAGTCTCGTGTTCGTGTCGTGTTAAAGATGAGTCCCGGCTTTTCGAATGATAAGTCCCGGCTCTATGTTGATGTTCAGTTCCCAGTCTGTCTCTGAGCTCCAGCCTCCGAATTATCAGACTCCGCATTTCAAGACCCGAGACCCAGACCCCAGCCTCAAGTCCCAGACCCCAGCCTCAAGCCTCAAGACCCAGACCACAGCCTCAAGCTTCAAGACCCAGACCCCAGTCTCAAGCCTCAAGACCCAGACCCCAGCCTCAAGCCTCAAAACCCAGACCACAGCCTCAAGCTTCAAGACCCAGACCACAGCCTCAAGCCTCAAGACCCAGACCCCAGTCTCAAGCCTCAAAACCCAGACCGCATCCTCAAGCCTCAAGACCCAGACCACAGCCTCAAGCTTCAAGACCCAGACCCCAGCCTCAAGCCTCAAGACCCAGACCCCAGCCTCAAGCTTCAAGACCCAGACCCCAGCCTCAAGCCTCAAGACCCAGACCCCAGTCTCAAGCTTCAAGACCCAGACCCCATCCTCAAGCCTCAAGACCCAGACCCCAGTCTCAAGCCTCAAAACCCAGACCCCAGTCTCAAGCCTCAAAACCCAGACCGCATCCTCAAGCCTCAAAACCCAGACCCCAGCCTGAAGCCTCAAAACCCAGACCCCAGCCTGAAGCCTCAAGACCCAGACCCCATCCTCAAGCTTCAAGACCCAGACCGCATCCTCAAGCCTCAAGACCCAGACCCCAGTCTCAAGCCTCAAAACCCAGACCCCAGTCTCAAGCCTCAAGACCCAGACCACAGCCTCAAGCCTCAAAACCCAGACCGCATCCTCAAGCCTCAAGACCCAGACCCCAGCCTCAAGCCTCAAGACCCAGACCCCAGCCTCAAGCCTCAAGACCCTGACCGCATCCTCAAGCCTCAAGACCAAGACCACAGCCTCAAGCCTCAAGACCCCAGGACTCCAAGCCTGTCTCTAAGCCTCAAGACCCTAAGATGCCAAGCCTGTCTTCAAGCCTCAAGACCCCAGCCTCCAGTCCTGCAGGCATGTCATGTCCATGCCTGGTTCTAGGGCCTGAGCCCGAGGCAAGATCCCGGTTCTGGGTCCTTGTCCAATCTCTGGCTCTGCGTTCAAGCCCAAGTCTGCGTTCTTGTCCCTGCTTCTTATCTGTATCCTGTCACGTCCCTACTCTAGTCAAGCTCTGCTCCTGGTACTTCAGTGTCTGTGTCTTGCATTTGGGTCCGCCATCTACCAGCGCCTCCATTGTGACAGAATGTAAAAAAGAGTGACATAAGTATTTGGCTTAGAGAGACGGGGAGAGAGGGGGAGACAGGGGGAGTGAGAGGGAGATAGTGGGAGATTTACCTCCACCATACTTCTCACACTCAACGTCACCGTTCAGGTGATGGGGGAAAGAGAGGGAGACGGCAGAGAGAGAGAGAGAGAGAGAGAGAGAGAGAGAGAGAGAGAGAGAGAAAGCGCTCTGGGATAGAGAGTCTGGAGGGAGACTGAGAGTCTGGGGCAGACAGACGGGGGTGAGGAGAGAGTGGAGGACCCTGGAGGAAGAAAACCCTGTCTAATTTCCATCAGCAGATATATTTTAGTGATTCTATTATGGTTATTATTTTATGTTGTTTTTTCTGTGTATGCCTGCAAGAAACTGACTTGTTCGGCACAGCTTTGTAGGCTGAACTGCCTGTATTGTGCTGTAGGTTTTCTATGTTTCTATGTTCTATGCTTTTAGAATGAATCTCAGAGCTCTATGTGGTGACATGGATGTACTTTCATAATAAATTTGCTTTTAACATTGAAAGAGACTGTTGGAGAGAGAGAATCTGGGAGGGCAGAGAGAGAACGACTGGGGAGGGAGGAGAGTGAGACGGGGAGAAAGGCCAGTGAGGGAGAGGGAGAGACCAAGACGGGAGATAGACCAGGAGGAGAGGGAGATAAATCGTAGATGAGAGAGCAGCCGGGGTGAGGGAGAGATTTGGGATGAGACCCGGGATATACAGACGGGGCGAGGTGGCGTGGGGGAGGGTAGAGAGACTGGGGGCCTAGAGAATGATAGAGGGTAGGAAGAGACGGGTGGGAGCAAGAGGGGCAGAGAGAGAAAGGGATAGGGACAGAGGGAGAAACGAAATAAAGGCTGGTGAGAGGGGCTGGAGGACAGGGTGGGGAGAGAGAGGTGGGGGAAGAGATAGAGAAGGAAAAGGGGACGGGGGAAGAGAGGGGAGTGAGGGAGAGAGACGCTGAGGGAGTGGGTAATGGACGACGAAGAGGCGATGATGGTTTTACTCATCTCGTCTCCCCTCCTCACCTTTTCTTTCTCCCCTCCCCTCCTCAATCTGATCCCTCCCTCTCACCCCGCCCCCTGCTAACCAGCCCGCACCGACAGAACTCGCCTCCATCTTCTCCAGCGAGCCCGCGCCCACTCCTGCCTTTGACGGGCCTCAGTGACGTCACGTGCCCCACTGCACGGGACAGCCTGAAGGATTCGGGCCGAGCGGCCTGAGGGGGGGAGGGGAGGGAAAACAGTGAAGGCGGTATTTTGGAGATGGGAAGGGGTGGTAACGGTGCCAACCTCTTCCCGTACCTACATTCCTCCCCAGTGTTCCAGCTTCCTTGTTACGAGTCGCCCTGTCCCACCCTCGGCATCCTGTCACCCCTGACACACTCCGCTCTCTGTCCCCTCTTTCACCGCCCATCTCACCCTGGCTGGCGGCCGTTCTGTGATGGTTACCATTGACAACTGCTCCCCCAGCATCGTAGAATGAAGCACAACCTTTTCCTCACCTTCCACTCACTTCCCTCCCTGTTTATTCAATCTCAACTCCTCATTCCTCCTCTCCTTTCCCTCGGTGCCCGCTGTTGCAATTCTCTATTTAACCTTCTGCCGACAGCCATTTTGCGGCAGTGTATGACCCCCCCTCCCACTTCCTCCACCACGAAATGTGTCACTCCCTCACACTCATCATCTCGTCACCCTATTTCCCATCCCATCACCCGCAAACCCATTCCCGCATACAACTCGCTTTCCTCTCCCCACCACTTCTATGTTGTGCATGTGCACTTTCTGCTGGGTGGCCACCATTTTGCGATGTTAATTTCCGCCTCTCCTCGTCGCCCTCTATCTCTCTCTCTCTCTCTGTTACCCAGTGAGTCACTCCCCAACTCTCCCCGTCACCCCTGACACCCTCCCCTCTCTATCCCCTTGTCCTTTCTTCCGCCACCCACCACATCCTGGGTGGTGAACATTTCCATATGGGAAATTTCGCTCCCCCACCCGATCCCTTCCTTCCGTCGTTGAGTGAGTTTCTCCCCTCTCCCTCCGTTACGACACTCAACTCTCCGTCCCATCAGCCCTGACCGCGTCCTAACCCCTCGCTCTCCCTTTGCCCCTCGAGCACACCCCTCCCCTTTCCTGCCGTCCGTCTTATTAGCGAAGGAAATATCACCACCCACCCTTTATCCACCATTGAGTAAGTCACCCCTCCGCACTCCCCATCCTATTACTCCCCACCCTGTCCTATCAGCCCCCTGCCTCCCTTCAAATTCTATAACTTCCCCTCCCTCCCCGTCCCATCACTTCCCCTCCCTCCTCGTCCCATCAGTCCCGCTCCTTTCCTGACGTTTCACTCTTCCTCACCCCGACTTTATCTTCTTCATGTCGGCCACCAGTTTGTGACAGGAACTGTCTCCTCCCCTTTTCGTCCCTATTGAGTCAGTGACTTTGCCACGGTCACCGTCTCATCAGTCCACTCCTCGTCCCGTCACTCCTCTTCCTCCCAATCCCCTCACCCTTCCTCCCCAAAATCCACAGTTATATGTGTATGTGTGAATATCTGAGATATATACATAAGTTTATTCAATGACAACATTATTAGAATTAAAACATATATACAATGCCTAAGACTATATAAAACACAAATTAAAATACTGTTATTACAATCAATAAGACACTCGATCCCCGTATTGTATCCACGGGCACCGCATGTTCCTTCGCCATAGATTCTGTGAGCGACAGAGGCCATTGTAAGGCAGTGTCTCACTCCATCCCTGGCGGCCACATGAACCAAGGATTCGCCCATTTTAAATCCTCGCCTCCCTCCCTCTCTTGTGCTCACTTCTACCAAAGCCGTCACTCCCTCCCCAGCAGACATTTCCAGTGAAGCGTCGGCCATTTGAGGTGCGGTGAGCAGCAGCAATAATTGCAGAGTTCGGCACCGACAGTCACTCTCGAAATTGCATTCAGCAACAGTGATGGACAAATACCCAGCATGCAGCTTATTGAAACTTCCTCCCAGTGTGAACACGGTAGTGTGTCACAAGGTTAGATGACTGAGCGAATCCTTTCCCACATTGAGAGCAGGTGAATGGTTTCTCCCCAGTGTGAACTCGCTGGTGTCTCTGTAGGCTTGATGACTGAGTGAATCCCTTCCCACAGTCTGAGCAGGTGTAAGGCCTCTCCCCAGTGTGAACTCGCTGATGTACCTTCAGTTGAGATGAGCAAATGAATCCCTTCCCACAGTCTGAGCAGGTGTATGGTCTCTCCCCGGTGTGAACTCGCTGGTGTGTCAGCAGATCGGTTGACCAAGTGAATCTCTTCCCACAGTCTGAGCAGGTGAACGGTCTCTCCCCAGTGTGAACTCGCTGGTGTGTCAGCAGATCGGTTGACCAAGTGAATCTCTTCCCACAGTCTGAGCAGGTGAACGGTCTCTCCCCAGTGTGAACTCGCTGGTGTGTCAGCAGATGGTATGACTGAGTGAATCCTTTCCCACAGTCTGAGCAGGTGAATGGCCTCTCTCCAGTGTGAACTCGCTGATGTACCTTCAGTTTAGATGAGCAAGTGAATCCCTTCCCGCAGTCCGAGCAGGTGAACGGCTGCTCCCCGGTGTGAACTCGCTGGTGAGACATTAGGTCAGGTGATCGAGTGAATTCTTCCCAACAAGTTCAGCAGATGACCAGCCCCAGCCCAGGGTGAACTGACTGGTGTGTCCACAGGTGGGAAGACCGCCTGAATCCGTTCTCACACACAGAACAGGTGAATGGCCTTGTCCCAGTGTGAACTTGCTAATGTACCTTCAGTTGAGATGACCGATTGAATCCATTCCCACAGTATGATCAGATGAATGGATTCCCCTCTGTGTAAAATGACGGGAATGCCAGTCGGTCTGATGATTGAGAGAATCCCTCCCCACAGTCTGAGCAGGAGGGATGATTGAGTGAATGCATTGCTCCACTTCTTCCACTGTATGGTGCAACTGTAACGAAAACCAATCTCCCCCGGGATCAATAAAGTATGACTATGACTATTAAATATCTGGACAGAGACAGCAAAACTGGCGTGTTCTGTTCGAGATTCCAGTAGACAAATTCCTTGTCATTTTTAACCTGTAAAAAGATTTACAAAATCCATCAATTGGTATTGGAAAACCTTTCAGATGAGGTCACTTGAGTTGTCAAAGTGTATTCCTGCATCACACTATTACAGTGAAGTTCAACACAAGTTGGAGAGAAATCATCTTCTAACTGGGCACAGTGCTGGTATCTGGAATGACCATCAAACTCTCTGATGCTCTTCCTGACTCTATAAGAATGGGGTATTTCTGCCATCTCCAATCTGTGACCTGGCTCAGTTTGACTCTCTCCATTGGTATTATTCCCTGTTCCCACTGAGCTACTTGGAATCCTGGCCCCATGGTAACTGAAACACTCACACAAATAGCCAGCGGTCCATTCCACACGCCAACCACTCTCTGTGTAAAAAACTTACATCTGACATCCCCTTGGTATCTATTTCCAAGCACCTCAAAACTATGCCCTCTCATGTTAGCCATTTCAGCCCTGGGAAAAAACCTCTGGCTATTCAAACGATCAATGCCCCTCATCATCTTATACACTTAAAAAAGGCTCCAAACATAAACAAGAAAATTATACATTGCTTTGAGGATCTGTTAGAAGTATATAAAAGTATGAGGGTATAGATAGGGTAAATGCAAGCAGCTTTTTCCACTGAGGTTGGGTGGGATGACAACCAGAGTTCATGGGTAAGTGGGGAAGGTGAAAATTTAACAGGAACATTGAGGAAAGCTCTTTACTGAAATGGTCATGAGTGTGTGAAATGAGTTGCCAGCACAAGTGGTGAATATGAGCTCAGTTTCACCATTTAAAAGAAATTTGGATGGGAGCCTGGATGGTAGGGGTCTGAAGGTGAAAGTCCCACTGCAGGTAGTTGCAGTAGAGACCTTAAATGTTTTTTTCCAGCATTGACTAGATGGACCAAATAGCCTGTTTCTGTACTGAACCTCTCCATGTTTCTATGACAGAGAAGCTGGACAAACTTGTTTGGAAGGGAAAAGGTCGGAGTGACAACGGAGCAGCAATGGCTGGAGTTTCTGGGAGATGAGTGGATCGATACATCCCAAAGAAGTGGAAGCATTGGAAAGACAGGAGGACACAACTGTGGATGAAATGAGAAGCCAAAGCCAATATAAAATCCAAAGAGAGGGCAAACAAAAGGGGAAAAACTATTGGGAAACTTTTAGAAACCTGTAGAAGATGACAAAAACAAAAAGTCGGATGAGCTCAGGGTGTGGAATTATGATATTGTAGTCATTAATGAGTGTTAGTAGCACCCAACAGTCTGAGACATTTAGAGCTACAAAATATCCGGGGCCTCAATATCTCTTGAAACCCAAGGTTCCCTGCACCAGTTACCTTTCAACTTTTATTTTGGCAGGCACATACAAACTCTACACCCTCAAAATTTCACTTCAGAAGGCCTCCTACTTACCAAGTACTTCCTTGCCAGAAAACAGCCTGTCCCAAACCACACTTGCCAGATCTTTTCTGATACCATCAAAATTGACCTTTCTCCAATTTAGAATCTCAACCTGTGGTCCAGATCTCTCTTTTTCCATGTTTACTTTGAATCTCATGGAATTATGGTCACTAATTTTTGTCACCAGCCCTGGATCATTTCCTAACAGCTTATTGCACACTTCTACGTTGGGAATTCTATGTACTGATTAAGGGCATCTTTGTTTGTTGGCATGGTCTGCGATCACTCTACAAATTTGTTCCTCTAAATCCCTCAGACTGTTGGGTGCAACCAAGTCCCAATAATGGCTACAATATCATAATTCCTTGTCCTGAGCTCATCTGGCTTTCCTATGATGATTCTTGCATTGTGATATACACAGCTCAGCACATTCATCGCACCATGCTCAACCATTTGATTGCTGACTCTGTCTGAGGTCTGAACACATCTGACTGGTGTTAAGAAAACAAACTCCCCCATCATGGTCCCAAAAACAAAGGAGCTGATTGTGGACGACAGGAGGAATGGAGACAGGCTAACCTCTATTGACATCAATGGATCTGGGGTTGAGAGGGTGAATAGCTTTAAGTGCCTCGGTATAAACATCACTGAGGATCTCACATGGTCTGTACATACCGGCTGTGTTGTGAAAAAAGCACACCAGCACCTCTTTCACCTCACACGGTTGAAGAAGTTTGGGATGGGGCCCCAAATCCTAAGAACTTTCCACAGGGACACAATTGAGAGCATCCTGACCGGCTGCATCACTGCCTGGTATGGGAACTGTACTTCCCTTAATCGCAGGAACCTGCAGAGAGTGGTGTGGACAGCCCAGCACATCTGTAGATGTGAACCTCCCACTATTCAGGACATTTACAGTGACAGGTGTGTAAAAAGGGCCCAAAGGATATTGGGGGCCCAATTCACCACAACCACAAACTGTTCCTGCTGCTCCCATCCAGGAAACGGTACCACAGCAAAAGGACCAACAGGCTCCGGGACATCATCTTCCACCAGGCCGTCAGACTGATTAATTCATGCTGATACAATTGCATTTCTATGTTATATTGACTGTCCTGTGTACAAACTATTTATTATAAATTACTATAAATTACACATTGCACATTTAGATGGAGACGTAACTTAAAGATTTCTACTCCTCATGTATATGAAGGATGTATGTAATAAAGTCAATTCACCCTCCCCACTATCTGTTCTGTCATTCTGGCTCCCATTCCCCCTACAACTTATTTGAACCACATCACCCTCTCCCCACACTAGCACTAGCGAGCCTTACCACTGGGATATTAGTCCCCTCTTGTTCTGTTCCCCTCACTAACGAATCCCCTCTCACCCCTTTGACTTTCCTCTGTCAGTAATCCCCCCAACAGTTTCTAAAGTGGTTCCACCTGTTGTGTGGGATGGCAACAAGAGTACTCTGCGATGGCTATTTAAACCCATTCCCCTTCCCGACTCTCACCCAGTTTCCTGTGTCCTGCACCTTGGGTGTAACTCACCTCTCTTCATGTCATATCTATCACCGCCTCCAACTCCTGGCTGATCCGGAATTCATCCATTTCAAGTTCCAACTCCTTAAAGTGCAGGGTTACAAGCTGCAGCTGGATGTACATCTTGTAGGTGAGGGCATCAGGGACACTGGAGGTGCACAGTGAATTTTACCTGGAGAGATATTTATTTGAACAGCCAGCAAAGCACTGTTGATAACAACTTTGATCTCCTCCAGGTTCGATCGAGTTCATCTGCACTCTCACACAACCTATGTATCAGGCCTGTAACAGGTTATGAAGTATTTTCTCACCACAGCTTTTGCATATTGTCCATATGTGGTTTGTTTGCTAAATTACGCTTTAAAAAGTCAGATTTCCAAATATCACTCCACTTCTTCCCACTTGTAAATTCTCCATCAACTTTTGCATCCCCACAATACACACAGGTAACACCAGTTTCTGTATTGGACGTAAATATTTCCCCTGAACCCTCCTGAGGAATTGAGGATGTATTTTATAAAATCATTTTGAACCTGTGTAACCTCTGGATAAAAGAATAATTGAGACTGAAAAGGAATTTTTTAACTGAAGTAAACTCGGTCTTCAGCGGTGAGCTAAGACAGGCTCATTACTGGTTCTCTGCGGCTTGCAGAGAGAGACACTGCGAGCTGATAACATTATACCTTGTACCCTCGTTTGAGTGAAGGGAGGAGGACTCGCCGATAAGGACAGGAATGACAGGACTGTAATTAAATCAGGACCTTGCAGAGGGAATACCTGATAAGGACTGGAGAGCACATCCATCTGTAATTTAAAACTTCATTTTTCGAACTCTCTTATCTAAGTAATTAAGTTTTGCACCAACAGACTTGGTGGGAGTACGACTTCAAATACCATCTTGCAATAGTAATGTATGGGGCTTACTATGTGTAAATATATGGCTGTAACCTGACTAAGTCAGTCCACTTGTCAGATGGTGGCAGTGTTTACGTGCCTTCCCTTTGACGACTGGGTCTCAAACTCCTGCAGGAGAATGTACAATAAACTGTGGTGATGATAAGAAGCTGGTTTCCCGAGTTTTATTCAGATTTAATGTTAACATTTGGCGTTATGAACAGGATCCCAGTACAGGGAGAGACAAGCGGACAGACTGAGTTTTATTCAGATTCGATGTTAACATTTGGCGTTACGAACAGGATCCCAGTACAGGGAGAGACAAGCAGACAGACTGAGTTTTATTCAGATTTAATGTTAACATTTGGCGTTATGAACAGGATCCCAGTACAGGGAGAGACAAGCAGACAGGCTGAGTTTTATTCAGATTCAATGTTAACATTTGGCGTTATGAACAGGATCCCAGTACAGGGAGAGACAAGCGGACAGACTGAGTTTTATTCAGATTTAATGTTAACATTTGGCATCACGAACAGGATCCCAGTACAGGGAGAGACAAGCGGACAGACTGAGTTTTATTCAGATTCAATGTTAACATTTGGCGTTATGAACAGGATCCCAGTACAGGGAGAGACAAGCAGACAGACTGAGTTTTATTCAGATTCAATGTTAACATTTGGCGTTATGAACAGGATCCCAGTACAGGGAGAGACAAGCAGACAGACTGACTTTTATTCAGATTCAATGTTAACATTTGGCGTTATGAACAGGATCCCAGTACAGGGAGAGACAAGCGGACAGACTGAGTTTTATTCAGATTCAATGTTAACATTTGGCGTTATGAACAGGATCCCAGTACAGGGAGAGACAAGCAGACAGACTGAGTTTTATTCAGATTCAATGTTAACATTTGGCGTTATGAACAGGATCCCAGTACAGGGAGAGACAAGCAGACAGACTGAGTTTTATTCAGATACAATGTTAACATTTGGCGTTATGAACAGGATCCCAGTACAGGGAGAGACAAGCGGACAGACTGAGTTTTATTCAGATTCAATGTTAACATTTGGCGTTATGAACAGGATCCCAGTACAGGGAGAGACAAGCAGACAGACTGAGTTTTATTCAGATTCAGTTTTAACATTTGGCATCACGAACAGGATCCCAGTACAGGGAGAGACAAGCGGACAGGCTGAGTTTTATTCAGATTTAATGTTAACATTTGGCGTTATGAACAGGATCCCAGTACAGGGAGAGACAAGCGGACAGACTGAGTTTTATTCAGATTTAATGTTAACATTTGGCGTTATGAACAGGATCCCAGTACAGGGAGAGACAAGCAGACAGACTGAGTTTTATTCAGATTTAATGTTAACATTTGGCGTTATGAACAGGATCCCAGTACAGGGAGAGACAAGCAGACAGACTGAGTTTTATTCAGATTCAATGTTAACATTTGGCGTTATGAACAGGATCCCAGTACAGGGAGAGACAAGCAGACAGACTGACTTTTATTCAGATTCAATGTTAACATTTGGCGTTATGAACAGGATCCCAGTACAGGGAGAGACAAGCGGACAGACTGAGTTTTATTCAGATTTAATGTTAACATTTGGCGTTATGAACAGGATCCCAGTACAGGGAGAGACAAGCAGACAGACTGAGTTTTATTCAGATTCAATGTTAACATTTGGCGTTATGAACAGGATCCCAGTACAGGGAGAGACAAGCAGACAGACTGAGTTTTATTCAGATTCAATGTTAACATTTGGCGTTATGAACAGGATCCCAGTACAGGGAGAGACAAGCGGACAGACTGAGTTTTATTCAGATTTAATGTTAACATTTGGCGTTATGAACAGGATCCCAGTACAGGGAGAGACAAGCAGACAGACTGAGTTTTATTCAGATTCAGTTTTAACATTTGGCATCACGAACAGGATCCCAGTACAGGGAGAGACAAGCGGACAGGCTGAGTTTTATTCAGATTTAATGTTAACATTTGGCGTTATGAACAGGATCCCAGTACAGGGAGAGACAAGCGGACAGACTGAGTTTTATTCAGATTTAATGTTAACATTTGGCGTTATGAACAGGATCCCAGTACAGGGAGAGACAAGCAGACAGACTGAGTTTTATTCAGATTTAATGTTAACATTTGGCGTTATGAACAGGATCCCAGTACAGGGAGAGACAAGCAGACAGACTGAGTTTTATTCAGATTCAATGTTAACATTTGGCGCTATGAAAAGGATCCCAGTACAGGGAGAGACAAGCAGACAGACTGAGTTTTATTCAGATTTAATGTTAACATTTGGCATCACGAACAGGATCCCAGTACAGGGAGAGACAAGCGGACAGACTGAGTTTTATTCAGATTTAATGTTAACATTTGGTGTTATGAACAGGATCCCAGTACAGGGAGAGACAAGCAGACAGGCTGAGTTTTATTCAGATTTAATGTTAACATTTGGTGTTATGAACAGGATCCCAGTACAGGGAGAGACAAGCAGACAGACTGAGTTTTATTCAGATTTAATGTTAACATTTGGCGTTATGAACAGGATCCCAGTACAGGGAGAGACAAGCAGACAGACTGAGTTTTATTCAGATTTAATGTTAACATTTGGCGTTATGAACAGGATCCCAGTACAGGGAGAGACAAGCAGACAGACTGACTTTTATTCAGATTCAATGTTAACATTTGGCGTTATGAACAGGATCCCAGTACAGGGAGAGAGAAGCGGACAGACTGAGTTTTATTCAGATTTAATGTTAACATTTGGCGTTATGAACAGGATCCCAGTACAGGGAGAGACAAGCAGACAGACTGAGTTTTATTCAGATTCAATGTTAACATTTGGCGTTATGAACAGGATCCCAGTACAGGGAGAGACAAGCAGACAGACTGAGTTTTATTCAGATTCAATGTTAACATTTGGTGTTATGAACAGGATCCCAGTACAGGGAGAGACAAGCGGACAGACTGAGTTTTATTCAGATTCAATGTTAACATTTGGCGTTATGAACAGGATCCCAGTACAGGGAGAGACAAGCAGACAGACTGAGTTTTATTCAGATTCAATGTTAACATTTGGCGTTATGAACAGGATCCCAGTACAGGGAGAGACAAGCGGACAGACTGAGTTTTATTCAGATTCAATGTTAACGTTTGGCGTTATGAACAGGATCCCAGTACAGGGAGAGACAAGCCGACAGACTGAGTTTTATTCAGATTTAATGTTAACATTTGGCATCACGAACAGGATCCCAGTACAGGGAGAGACAAGCGGACAGACTGAGTTTTATTCAGATTTTATGTTAACATTTGGTGTTATGAACAGGGTCCCAGTACAGGGAGAGACAAGCAGACAGACTGAGTTTTATTCAGATTTAATGTTAACATTTGGCGTTATGAACAGGATCCCAGTACAGGGAGAGACAAGCAGACAGACTGAGTTTTATTCAGATTCAATGTTAACATTTGGCGTTATGAACAGGATCCCAGTACAGGGAGAGACAAGCGGACAGACTGAGTTTTATTCAGATTTAATGTTAACATTTGGCGTTATGAACAGGATCCCAGTACAGGGAGAGACAAGCGGACAGACTGAGTTTTATTCAGATTTAATGTTAACATTTGGCGTTATGAACAGGATCCCAGTACAGGGAGAGACAAGCGGACAGACTGAGTTTTATTCAGATTTAATGTTAACATTTGGCGTTATGAACAGGATCCCAGTACAGGGAGAGACAAGCAGACAGACTGAGTTTTATTCAGATTCAATGTTAACATTTGGCGTTATGAACAGGATCCCAGTACAGGGAGAGACAAGCAGACAGGCTGAGTTTTATTCAGATTCAATGTTAACATTTGGCGTTATGAACAGGATCCCAGTACAGGGAGAGACAAGCAGACAGACTGAGTTTTATTCAGATTTAATGTTAACATTTGGCGTTATGAACAGGATCCCAGTACAGGGAGAGACAAGCAGACAGACTGACTTTTATTCAGATTCAATGTTAACATTTGGCGTTATGAACAGGATCCCAGTACAGGGAGAGACAAGCGGACAGACTGAGTTTTATTCAGATTTAATGTTAACATTTGGCGTTATGAACAGGATCCCAGTACAGGGAGAGACAAGCAGACAGACTGAGTTTTATTCAGATTCAATGTTAACATTTGGCGTTATGAACAGGATCCCAGTACAGGGAGAGACAAGCAGACAGACTGAGTTTTATTCAGATTCAATGTTAACATTTGGTGTTATGAACAGGATCCCAGTACAGGGAGAGACAAGCGGACAGACTGAGTTTTATTCAGATTCAATGTTAACATTTGGCGTTATGAACAGGATCCCAGTACAGGGAGAGACAAGCAGACAGACTGAGTTTTATTCAGATTCAATGTTAACATTTGGCGTTATGAACAGGATCCCAGTACAGGGAGAGACAAGCGGACAGACTGAGTTTTATTCAGATTCAATGTTAACGTTTGGCGTTATGAACAGGATCCCAGTACAGGGAGAGACAAGCCGACAGACTGAGTTTTATTCAGATTTAATGTTAACATTTGGCATCACGAACAGGATCCCAGTACAGGGAGAGACAAGCGGACAGACTGAGTTTTATTCAGATTTTATGTTAACATTTGGTGTTATGAACAGGGCCCCAGTACAGGGAGAGACAAGCAGACAGACTGAGTTTTATTCAGATTTAATGTTAACATTTGGCGTTATGAACAGGATCCCAGTACAGGGAGAGACAAGCAGACAGACTGAGTTTTATTCAGATTCAATGTTAACATTTGGCGTTATGAACAGGATCCCAGTACAGGGAGAGACAAGCGGACAGACTGAGTTTTATTCAGATTTAATGTTAACATTTGGCGTTATGAACAGGATCCCAGTACAGGGAGAGACAAGCGGACAGACTGAGTTTTATTCAGATTTAATGTTAACATTTGGCGTTATGAACAGGATCCCAGTACAGGGAGAGACAAGCGGACAGACTGAGTTTTATTCAGATTTAATGTTAACATTTGGCGTTAGGAACAGGATCCCAGTACAGGGAGAGACAAGCAGACAGACTGAGTTTTATTCAGATTCAATGTTAACATTTGGCGTTATGAACAGGATCCCAGTACAGGGAGAGACAAGCAGACAGACTGAGTTTTATTCAGATTCAATGTTAACATTTGGCGTTATGAACAGGATCCCAGTACAGGGAGAGACAAGCGGACAGGCTGAGTTTTATTCAGATTCAATGTTAACATTTGGCGTTATGAACAGGATCCCAGTACAGGGAGAGACAAGCGGACAGGCTGAGTTTTATTCAGATTTAATGTTAACATTTGGCGTTATGAACAGGATCCCAGTACAGGGAGAGACAAGCGGACAGACTGAGTTTTATTCAGATTTAATGTTAACATTTGGCGTTATGAACAGGATCCCAGTACAGGGAGAGACAAGCAGACAGACTGAGTTTTATTCAGATTTAATGTTAACATTTGGCGTTATGAACAGGATCCCAGTACAGGGAGAGACAAGCAGACAGACTGAGTTTTATTCAGATTTAATGTTAACATTTGGCGTTATGAACAGGATCCCAGTACAGGGAGAGACAAGCAGACAGACTGAGTTTTATTCATATTTAATGTTAACATTTGGCGTTATGAACAGGATCCCAGTACAGGGAGAGACAAGCAGACAGGCTGAGTTTTATTCAGATTCAATGTTAACATTTGGCGTTATGAACAGGATCCCAGTACAGGGAGAGACAAGCAGACAGGCTGAGTTTTATTCAGATTCAATGTTAACATTTGGCGTTATGAACAGGATCCCAGTACAGGGAGAGACAAGCAGACAGACTGAGTTTTATTCAGATTCAATGTTAACATTTGGCGTTATGAACAGGATCCCAGTACAGGGAGAGACAAGCAGACAGACTGAGTTTTATTCAGATTGAATGTTAACATTTGGCGTTATGAACAGGATCCCAGTACAGGGAGAAACAAGCAGACAGGCTGAGTTTTATTCAGATTGAATGTTAACATTTGGCGTTATGAACAGGATCCCAGTACAGGGAGAAACAAGCAGACAGGCTGAGTTTTATTCAGATTGAATGTTAACATTTGGCGTTATGAACAGGATCCCAGTACAGGGAGAGACAAGCAGACAGGCTGAGTTTTATTCAGATTCAATGTTAACATTTGGCGTTATGAACAGGATCCCAGTACAGGGAGAGACAAGCAGACAGACTGAGTTTTATTCAGATTCAATGTTAACATTTGGCGTTATGAACAGGATCCCAGTACAGGGAGAGACAAGCAGACAGACTGAGTTTTATTCAGATTGAATGTTAACATTTGGCGTTATGAACAGGATCCCAGTACAGGGAGAGACAAGCAGACAGACTGAGTTTTATTCAGATTGAATGTTAACATTTGGCGTTATGAACAGGATCCCAGTACAGGGAGAGACAAGCGGACAGGCTGAGTTTTATTCAGATTTAATGTTAACATTTGGCGGTATGAACAGGATCCCAGTACAGGGAGAGACAAGCGGACAGACTGAGTTTTATTCAGATTCAATGTTAACATTTGGCGGTATGAACAGGATCCCAGTACAGGGAGAGACAAGCGGACAGACTGAGTTTTATTCAGATTCAATGTTAACATTTGGCGTTATGAACAGGATCCCAGTACAGGGAGAGACAAGCGGACAGACTGAGTTTTATTCAGATTCAATGTTAACATTTGGCGGTATGAACAGGATCCCAGTACAGGGAGAGACAAGCGGACAGACTGAGTTTTATTCAGATTCAATGTTAACATTTGGCGTTATGAACAGGATCCCAGTACAGGGAGAGACAAGCGGACAGACTGAGTTTTATTCAGATTCAATGTTAACATTTGGCGTTATGAACAGGATCCCAGTACAGGGAGAGACAAGCAGACAGACTGAGTTTTATTCAGATTCAATGTTAACATTTGGCGTTATGAACAGGATCCCAGTACAGGGAGAGACAAGCAGACAGGCTGAATTTTATTCAGATTCAATGTTAACATTTGGCGTTATGAACAGGATCCCAGTACAGGGAGAGACAAGCAGACAGACTGAGTTTTATTCAGATTCAATGTTAACATTTGGCGTTATGAACAGGATCCCAGTACAGGGAGAGACAAGCAGACAGACTGAGTTTTATTCAGATTCAATGTTAACATTTGGCGTTATGAACAGGATCCCAGTACAGGGAGAGACAAGCAGACAGACTGAGTTTTATTCAGATTCAATGTTAACATTTGGCATCACGAACAGGATCCCAGTACAGGGAGAGACAAGCGGACAGGCTGAGTTTTATTCAGATTCAATGTTAACATTTGGCATCACGAACAGGATCCCAGTACAGGGAGAGACAAGCGGACAGGCTGAGTTTTATTCAGATTTAATGTTAACATTTGGCGTTATGAACAGGATCCCAGTACAGGGAGAGACAAGCGGACAGGCTGAGTTTTATTCAGATTTAATGTTAACATTTGGCGTTATGAACAGGATCCCAGTACAGGGAGAGACAAGCGGACAGGCTGAGTTTTATTCAGATTCAATGTTAACATTTGGCGTTATGAACAGGATCCCAGTACAGGGAGAGACAAGCGGACAGACTGAGTTTTATTCAGATTCAATGTTAACATTTGGCGTTATGAACAGGATCCCAGTACAGGGAGAGACAAGCAGACAGACTGAGTTTTATTCAGATTGAATGTTAACATTTGGCGTTATGAACAGGATCCCAGTACAGGGAGAGACAAGCAGGCAGACTGAGTTTTATTCAGATTTAATGTTAACATTTGGCGTTATGAACAGGATCCCAGTACAGGGAGAGACAAGCAGGCAGACTGAGTTTTATTCAGATTTAATGTTAACATTTGGCGTTATGAACAGGATCCCAGTACAGGGAGAGACAAGCGGACAGACTGAGTTTTATTCAGATTCAACGTTAACATTTGGCGTTATGAACAGGATCCCAGTACAGGGAGAGACAAGCGGACAGACTGAGTTTTATTCAGATTTAATGTTAACATTTGGCGTTATGAACAGGATCCCAGGACATGGAGAGACAAGCAGACAGACTGAGATTTATTCAGATTTAATGTTAACATTTGGCGTTACGAACAGGATCCCAGTACAGGGAGAGACAAGCAGACAGACTGAGTTTTATTCAGATTCAATGTTAACATTTGGCGTTATGAACAGGATCCCAGTACAGGGAGAGACAAGCAGACAGACTGAGTTTTATTCAGATTCAACGTTAACATTTGGCGTTATGAACAGGATCCCAGTACAGGGAGAGACAAGCGGACAGACTGAGTTTTATTCAGATTTAATGTTAACATTTGGCGTTATGAACAGGATCCCAGTACATGGAGAGACAAGCCGACAGACTGAGATTTATTCAGATTTAATGTTAACATTTGGCGTTATGAACAGGATCCCAGTACAGGGAGAGACAAGCGGACAGACTGAGTTTTATTCAGATTTAATGTTAACATTTGGCGTTACGAACAGGATCCCAGTACAGGGAGAGACAAGCAGACAGACTGAGTTTTATTCAGATTCAATGCTAACATTTGGCGTTACGAACAGGATCCCAGTACAGGGAGAGACAAGCAGACAGACTGAGTTTTATTCAGATTCAATGCTAACATTTGGCGTTATGAACAGGATCCCAGTACAGGGAGAGACAAGCGGACAGACTGAGTTTTATTCAGATTTAATGTTAACATTTGGCGTTATGAACAGGATCCCAGTACGGGGAGAGACAAGCAGACAGACTGAGTTTTATTCAGATTCAATGTTAACATTTGACGTTATGAACAGGATCCCAGTACAGGGAGAGACAAGCAGACAGGCTGAGTTTTATTCAGATTCAATGTTAACATTTGGCATCACGAACAGGATCCCAGTACGGGGAGAGACAAGCGGACAGACTGAGTTTTATTCAGATTTAATGTTAACATTTGGCGTTATGAACAGGATCCCAGTACGGGGAGAGACAAGCAGACAGGCTGAGTTTTATTCAGATTCAATGTTAACATTTGGCGTTATGAACAGGATCCCAGTACAGGGAGAGACAAGCAGACAGGCTGAGTTTTATTCAGATTCAATGTTAACATTTGGCGTTATGAACAGGATCCCAGTACAGGGAGAGACAAGCAGACAGACTGAGTTTTATTCAGATTTAATGTTAACATTTGGCGTTATGAACAGGATCCCAGTACAGGGAGAGACAAGCGGACAGACTGAGTTTTATTCAGATTCAATGTTAACATTTGGCGTTATGAACAGGATCCCGGTACAGGGAGAGACAAGCGGACAGGCTGAGTTTTATTCAGATTCAATGTTAACATTTGGCGTTATGAACAGGATCCCGGTACAGGGAGAGACAAGCAGACAGACTGAGTTTTATTCAGATTTAATGTTAACATTTGGCGTTATGAACAGGATCCCAGTACAGGGAGAGACAAGCAGACAGACTGAGTTTTATTCAGATTTAATGTTAACATTTGGCGTTACGAACAGGATCCCAGTACAGGGAGAGACAAGCGGACAGACTGAGTTTTATTCAGATTCAATGTTAACATTTGGCGTTACGAACAGGATCCCAGTACAGGGAGAGACAAGCGGACAGACTGAGTTTTATTCAGATTTAATGTTAACATTTGGCGTTATGAACAGGATCCCAGTACAGGGAGAGACAAGCGGACAGACTGAGTTTTATTCAGATTTAATGTTAACATTTGGCGTTATG
This sequence comes from Mobula birostris, assembly GCF_030028105.1. Lineage (NCBI taxonomy): Eukaryota > Metazoa > Chordata > Chondrichthyes > Myliobatiformes > Myliobatidae > Mobula > Mobula birostris. Next base: position 29,514,178 of record NC_092382.1, on the reverse strand, counting down.
AACAGGATCCCAGTACAGGGAGAGACAAGCGGACAGACTGAGTTTTATTCAGATTTAATGTTAACATTTGGCGTTATGAACAGGATCCCAGTACAGGGAGAGACAAGCGGACAGACTGAGTTTTATTCAGATTCAATGTTAACATTTGGCGTTATGAACAGGATCCCAGTACAGGGAGAGACAAGCGGACAGACTGAGTTTTATTCAGATTCAATGTTAACATTTGGCGTTATGAACAGGATCCCAGTACAGGGAGAGACAAGCAGACAGACTGAGTTTTATTCAGATTCAATGTTAACATTTGGCGTTATGAACAGGATCCCAGTACAGGGAGAGACAAGCAGACAGACTGAGTTTTATTCAGATTCAATGTTAACATTTGGTGTTATGAACAGGATCCCAGTACAGGGAGAGACAAGCGGACAGACTGAGTTTTATACAGATTCAATGTTAACATTTGGCGTTATGAACAGGATCCCAGTACATGGAGAGACAAGCGGACAGACTGAGTTTTATTCAGATTCAATGTTAACATTTGGCGTTATGAACAGGATCCCAGTACAGGGAGAGACAAGCAGACAGACTGAGTTTTATTCAGATTTAATGTTAACGTTTGGCGTTATGAACAGGATCCCAGTACAGGGAGAGACAAGCGGACAGACTGAGTTTTATTCAGATTCAATGTTAACATTTGGCGTTATGAACAGGATCCCAGTACAGGGAGAGACAAGCAGACAGACTGAGTTTTATTCAGATTCAATGTTAACATTTGGAGTTATGAACAGGATCCCAGTACAGGGAGAGACAAGCAGACAGACTGAGTTTTATTCAGATTCAATGTTAACATTTGGCGTTATGAACAGGATCCCAGTACAGGGAGAGACAAGCAGACAGACTGAGTTTTATTCAGATTCGATGTTAACATTTGGCGTTATGAACAGGATCCCAGTACAGGGAGAGACAAGCGGACAGACTGAGTTTTATTCAGATTCGATGTTAACATTTGGCGTTATGAACAGGATCCCAGTACAGGGAGAGACAAGCGGACAGACTGAGTTTTATTCAGATTCAATGTTAACATTTGGCGTTATGAACAGGATCCCAGTACAGGGAGAGACAAGCGGACAGACTGAGTTTTATTCAGATTCAATGTTAACATTTGGCGTTATGAACAGGATCCCAGTACAGGGAGAGACAAGCAGACAGACTGAGTTTTATTCAGATTCAATGTTAACATTTGGGGTTATGAACAGGATCCCAGTACAGGGAGAGACAAGCGGACAGACTGAGTTTTATTCAGATTGAATGTTAACATTTGGCGTTATGAACAGGATCCCAGTACAGGGAGAGACAAGCAGACAGACTGAGTTTTATTCAGATTTAATGTTAACATTTGGCGTTATGAACAGGATCCCAGTACAGGGAGAGACAAGCGGACAGACTGAGTTTTATTCAGATTTAATGTTAACGTTTGGCGTTATGAACAGGATCCCAGTACAGGGAGAGACAAGCGGACAGACTGAGTTTTATTCAGATTTAATGTTAACATTTGCGTTATGAACAGGATCCCAGTACAGGGAGAGACAAGCAGACAGACTGAGTTTTATTCAGATTCAATGTTAACATTTGGCGTTATGAACAGGATCCCAGTACAGGGAGAGACAAGCAGACAGACTGAGTTTTATTCAGATTTAATGTTAACATTTGGCATCACGAACAGGATCCCAGTACAGGGAGAGACAAGCAGACAGACTGAGTTTTATTCAGATTTAATGTTAACATTTGGCGTTATGAACAGGATCCCAGTACAGGGAGAGACAAGCGGACAGACTGAGTTTTATTCAGATTTAATGTTAACATTTGGCGTTATGAACAGGATCCCAGTAGAGGGAGAGACAAGCGGACAGACTGAGTTTTATTCAGATTCAATGTTAACATTTGGCGTTACGAACAGGATCCCAGTACAGGGAGAGACAAGCAGACAGACTGAGTTTTATTCAGATTTAATGTTAACATTTGGCGTTATGAACAGGATCCCAGTACAGGGAGAGACAAGCGGACAGACTGAGTTTTATTCAGATTTAATGTTAACATTTGGCGTTATGAACAGGATCCCAGTACAGGGAGAGACAAGCGGACAGACTGAGTTTTATTCAGATTCAATGTTAACATTTGGCGTTACGAACAGGATCCCAGTACAGGGAGAGACAAGCAGACAGACTGAGTTTTATTCAGATTTAATGTTAACATTTGGCGTTACGAACAGGATCCCAGTACAGGGAGAGACAAGCGGACAGACTGAGTTTTATTCAGATTTAATGTTAACATTTGGCGTTATGAACAGGATCCCAGTACAGGGAGAGACAAGCAGACAGACTGAGTTTTATTCAGATTGAATGTTAACATTTGGCGTTATGAACAGGATCCCAGTACAGGGAGAGACAAGCAGACAGACTGAGTTTTATTCAGATTCAATGTTAACATTTGGCGTTATGAACAGGATCCCAGTACGGGGAGAGACAAGCAGACAGACTGAGTTTTATTCAGATTCAATGTTAACATTTGGCGTTATGAACAGGATCCCAGTACAGGGAGAGACAAGCAGACAGACTGAGTTTTATTCAGATTCAATGTTAACATTTGGCGTTATGAGCAGGATCCCAGTACGGGGAGAGACAAGCAGACAGACTGAGTTTTATTCAGATTCAATGTTAACATTTGGCGTTATGAACAGGATCCCAGTACAGGGAGAGACAAGCAGACAGACTGAGTTTTATTCAGATTCAATGTTAACATTTGGCGTTATGAACAGGATCCCAGTACAGGGAGAGACAAGCGGACAGACTGAGTTTTATTCAGATTTAATGTTAACATTTGGCGTTATGAACAGGATCCCAGTACAGGGAGAGACAAGCGGACAGACTGAGTTTTATTCAGATTTAATGTTAACGTTTGGCGTTATGAACAGGATCCCAGTACAGGGAGAGACAAGCAGACAGACTGAGTTTTATTCAGATTTAATGTTAACATTTGGCGTTATGAACAGGATCCCAGTACAGGGAGAGACAAGCAGACAGACTGAGTTTTATTCAGATTCAGTTTTAACATTTGGCATCACGAACAGGATCCCAGTACAGGGAGAGACAAGCGGACAGGCTGAGTTTTATTCAGATTTAATGTTAACATTTGGCGTTATGAACAGGATCCCAGTACAGGGAGAGACAAGCGGACAGACTGAGTTTTATTCAGATTTAATGTTAACATTTGGCGTTATGAACAGGATCCCAGTACAGGGAGAGACAAGCAGACAGACTGAGTTTTATTCAGATTTAATGTTAACATTTGGCGTTATGAACAGGATCCCAGTACAGGGAGAGACAAGCAGACAGACTGAGTTTTATTCAGATTCAATGTTAACATTTGGCGCTATGAAAAGGATCCCAGTACAGGGAGAGACAAGCAGACAGACTGAGTTTTATTCAGATTTAATGTTAACATTTGGCATCACGAACAGGATCCCAGTACAGGGAGAGACAAGCAGACAGACTGAGTTTTATTCAGATTGAATGTTAACATTTGGCGTTACGAACAGGATCCCAGTACAGGGAGAGACAAGCAGACAGACTGAGTTTTATTCAGATTGAATGTTAACATTTGGCGTTATGAACAGGATCCCAGTACAGGGAGAGACAAGCGGACAGACTGAGTTTTATTCAGATTTAATGTTAACATTTGGTGTTATGAACAGGATCCCAGTACAGGGAGAGACAAGCAGACAGGCTGAGTTTTATTCAGATTTAATGTTAACATTTGGTGTTATGAACAGGATCCCAGTACAGGGAGAGACAAGCAGACAGACTGAGTTTTATTCAGATTCAATGTTAACATTTGGCGTTATGAACAGGATCCCAGTACAGGGAGAGACAAGCAGACAGACTGACTTTTATTCAGATTCAATGTTAACATTTGGCGTTATGAACAGGATCCCAGTACAGGGAGAGACAAGCGGACAGACTGAGTTTTATTCAGATTTAATGTTAACATTTGGCGTTATGAACAGGATCCCAGTACAGGGAGAGACAAGCGGACAGACTGAGTTTTATTCAGATTTAATGTTAACATTTGGCGTTATGAACAGGATCCCAGTACAGGGAGAGACAAGCAGACAGACTGAGTTTTATTCAGATTCAATGTTAACATTTGGCGTTATGAACAGGATCCCAGTACAGGGAGAGACAAGCAGACAGACTGAGTTTTATTCAGATTCAATGTTAACATTTGGCGTTATGAACAGGATCCCAGTACAGGGAGAGACAAGCGGACAGACTGAGTTTTATTCAGATTCAATGTTAACATTTGGCGTTATGAACAGGATCCCAGTACAGGGAGAGACAAGCGGACAGACTGAGTTTTATTCAGATTTAATGTTAACATTTGGCGTTATGAACAGGATCCCAGTACAGGGAGAGACAAGCAGACAGACTGAGTTTTATTCAGATTCAATGTTAACATTTGGCGTTATGAACAGGATCCCAGTACGGGGAGAGACAAGCAGACAGACTGAGTTTTATTCAGATTCAATGTTAACATTTGGCGTTATGAACAGGATCCCAGTACAGGGAGAGACAAGCAGACAGACTGAGTTTTATTCAGATTCAATGTTAACATTTGGCGTTATGAACAGGATCCCAGTACGGGGAGAGACAAGCAGACAGACTGAGTTTTATTCAGATTCAATGTTAACATTTGGCGTTATGAACAGGATCCCAGTACAGGGAGAGACAAGCAGACAGACTGAGTTTTATTCAGATTTAATGTTAACATTTGGCGTTATGAACAGGATCCCAGTACAGGGAGAGACAAGCGGACAGACTGAGTTTTATTCAGATTTAATGTTAACATTTGGCGTTATGAACAGGATCCCAGTACAGGGAGAGACAAGCGGACAGACTGAGTTTTATTCAGATTTAATGTTAACATTTGGCGTTATGAACAGGATCCCAGTACAGGGAGAGACAAGCAGACAGACTGAGTTTTATTCAGATTCAATGTTAACATTTGGCGTTATGAACAGGATCCCAGTACAGGGAGAGACAAGCGGACAGACTGAGTTTTATTCAGATTTAATGTTAACATTTGGCGTTATGAACAGGATCCCAGTACAGGGAGAGACAAGCGGACAGGCTGAGTTTTATTCAGATTTAATGTTAACATTTGGCGTTATGAACAGGATCCCAGTACAGGGAGAGACAAGCAGACAGACTGAGTTTTATTCAGATTCAATGTTAACGTTTCGCGTTATGAACAGGATCCCAGTACAGGGAGAGACAAGCGGACAGACTGAGTTTTATTCAGATTTAATGTTAACATTTGGCGTTATGAACAGGATCCCAGTACAGGGAGAGACAAGCGGACAGACTGAGTTTTATTCAGATTCAATGTTAACGTTTGGCGTTATGAACAGGATCCCAGTACAGGGAGAGACAAGCAGACAGACTGAGTTTTATTCAGATTTAATGTTAACATTTGGCGTTATGAACAGGATCCCAGTACAGGGAGAGACAAGCAGACAGACTGAGTTTTATTCAGATTTAATGTTAACATTTGGCGTTATGAACAGGATCCCAGTACAGGGAGAGACAAGCGGACAGACTGAGTTTTATTCAGATTTAATGTTAACATTTGGCGTTATGAACAGGATCCCAGTACAGGGAGAGACAAGCGGACAGACTGAGTTAGTGTCCGGGCCACTCTGGGGCTGCGGAGACCGACCGGGCGCCCAATAGGTATTTTACCTTTTGTCTCTCTCCGTTAGTAACTCACCTCTCCTCATCTCACATGGGGGTAGAACAAAGGTGATTTTCTCAACAGCTGATGTCAAAGATTTTGTTCCCTCGGAGGGAAATGGAAATAAATCAGAAAGCGGACATTTACTTTGGGATTTGTTCCGTTTTGACGGAGAGCGGTAACGCCCTCTCGGCTGGTCCGCCTCGGCTATTGGTTGTAACCAGTGATTGACATCTCTTCGCACCAATGGGAATAGCGCAGCTCCTGACTCCTCCGTTGACAGCGGTGGGGGAGGGTCTAGTCACGTGATTCGTAGCCCAGCCGTTGAACCGAACAAGCTCGAGCACCGCAGCGCGTGGGTGACGTAAGACATCGCGCACGTGAGGGCAGATCCCGGTGTGGGGGAGCCCATGTGTGACGTCAGGCGCGTGGGTGCGCCTTGTGACGTCAGCTGTGGGGGAGCGCTTGTATTGAAAAACACCTGAATGGACGTTTCTGATGATTTCGGTGGGACAACAACATTAATCACGGGTTTCATCACTGAATCCAGTGTTGTGAGATGTAAAGTCCCCTGTTATGTGTCCGGCTGTGCCGTGTTGTTGGTGGAGTGGGCAGCCTGGTGTTTGTCTCGATTCGGGTCACAACACCAGAATTGCCAGCGGGGTCCACACACAGTGTATTAGTCAACAGAAAACCTCTCGTCCCTGCAGTCTCTGTCTCCTGGTAAACTCAACACCCTGACAATGTGAACCATAGACACCCCTTCCTCTCAGAGTCAGGGGATCACTCAGACAGCTGATCACTGAGAGGAATTATATTTATTGGTCATTAAAGTTCACCCAGATTCGTGTGGACGGATTTGATGTGGAGTTCGGGGTGTCACAGTGAAAGGGCCGGACGGCCGAACTCTCTCCGTTGTCCAAACATCCTTCCAGGTGAGGCGACACTTCACCTGTGAATCTTCCGGGGTCGCCCGTTGTGTCCGCTGCTCCCGATGCGGCCGCCTCGACACTGGTGACACCAGACCCTCCGCAGTTGTGCGGGGTAGGGTTGTTTTTTTTTGGGGGGGGATCGATGTTATTGTTCCCTTTTGTGCGGGAGGGGTGGGTTTTGGGGGTTGATGATCGGGATGCATTTCTTTTTGATGCGGGGGGTGTGGTGGGAGTTTGATTTTTCTCTCTGAACGACTTTCATGTTCTTTCTTTGTTTCATGGCTCTCTGGAGAAGAAAAGAAACTCCAGAGTTTTTTACGGATACCTGCTTGATAATAAATTAACCTTTGAACTATCCGCTCCTAGCAGGACTTCCCGGAGTCCAAACATTTTCATTCCCATTCCGATTCCCATTCCCGTTCCGACGTGTCAACCCATCGCCTCCTCTTGTGCTAAGATGAAGCCACCCTCAGGGTCCAGGATCAGGACTTTATATTCCGTCTGGGTACCCCCCGCCCCCCAACCCGATGGCATGAATATCGATTTCTCCTTCCGGTGAACAAATCTTCCCCTCACCCCTCCATCCCACTCCCTCTCTTCCTCTCTGACTTTCCACGTCCACTCACCTGTTGATCACTTCTCTCTAGGTCCACTGCTCCATCCCTTTCTCCTATTCTCCACTCTCCTCTCCTATTAGATTCTATTTTCTTCAGCTTTTCAGCTTTCCCACCTACCTGGCTTCACCTATCACCTTCCAGCGAGACATTTCCTCGTCCGGACCGATTTTATTCAGGTATTTCCGTCATTTCATCTCAGTCCTGAAGGAGGGTTCAACTGGAAACGTCGACTGTTGACTCTTTTCGATAGATGCTGCCCGGCCTGCTGAGTTCCGCCAGCATTTTGTTTGTGTTGCTTTGGATTTCCAGCATCTGCAGACTTTAAACATGAGGAATTCTACAGATGCTGGAAATTCAAGCAACACACACCAAAGTTGCTGGTGAACGCAGCAGGCCAGGCAGCATCTCTAGGAAGAGGTGCAGTCGACGTCCTGATGAACGGTCTCGGCCTGGAACGTCGACTGTACCTCTTCCTAGAGATGCTGCCTGGCCTGCTGCGTTCACCAGCAACTTTGATCTGCAGACTTTGTCGTGTTTGTGATTTACCTCCCTGTTGTCGCTCCGGCCTTCCGGCCACTGGTGGCGCTGCATGGACCTCCGGCCACTGGTGGCGCTGCACGGACCGCCGGACACTGGTGGCGCTGCATGGACCTCCGGACACTGGTGGCGCTGCCGCGAACATCCTGCTAAACGCATGCGCGCTGCCGAATGCAGCTACCGCTGGCGGGTCTCCGATTCGGGGCGGCGGTGAGTGGAAACATCCCCGAGTTTGTGTGAATCTGGGCCGCTTAAATTCGGAAAGTCCCGGGCCCGAGCTCTGCCTGACGGCTGGAGCAGGGGTGCAGTGCCAGTTTTTTTAGGTGTTGGAGCTGTACGAGGGGTGGTTGATAAGTTCGTGGCCTAAGTCAGAAGGCCTGAAGTTTACAGCTGTCGTTACATGTACGTGTAGTTCCGCTCTGTGAGTGATCATGCAGAAAGTTTGAAGCTAATAACTGTTGTGGTATTTCTGTTTCAGATAATTGAAAATTGACTGGTTTTCAAAATTGACTCCTTCCACCTTAGGCTAAGAACCTCGATCTCACACCTAGTTAGTGTAGCAGCTCATTTCATGCACTGGGTAACTTCCTTTCCCCTTTCATGTAATGACCAGGTACACAAATTGGGTGTGGCATATATAAATGAATAGGGCTTCTTATAATGTCAAGCACTAAACCAAGATGAAAGAAATATATGAAATCCAGAGCTCAATAGACAATAGATGCAGGAGTAGGCCATTCGGCCCTTTGAGCCAGCACCGCCATTCACTGTGATCATGGCTGATCATCCACAATCAGTATCCAGTTCCTGCCTTAACCCCATAACCTTTGATTCTGCTATCTTTAACTGCTCTGTCCATTTCTTTCTTGAAAGCATCCAGAGACTTGGCCTCCACTGCCTTCTGGGGCAGAGCATTCCACATATCCACCACTCTCTGGGTGAAAAAGTTTTTCCTCAACTCCGTTCTAAATGGCCTACCCCTTATTCTTAAACTGTGGCCTCTGGTTCTGGACTCACCCATCAGCGGGAACATGTTTCCTGCCTCCAGTGTGTCCAATCCCTTAATAATCTTATATGTTTCAATAAGATCCCCTCTCAGCCTTCTAAATTCCAGAGTATACAGGCCCAGTCGCTCCAATCTTTCGACATATGACAGTCCCGCCATCCCGGGAATTAACCTTGTGAACCTACGCTGCACTCCCTCAATAGCAAGAATGTCCTTCCTCAAATTTAGAGACCAAAACTGCACACAGTACTCCAGGTGTGGTCTCACCAGGGCCCTGTACAGCTGCAGAAGGACCTCTTTGCTCTTATACTCAATTCCCCTTGTTATGAAGGCCAGCATGCCATTAGCTTTCTTCACTGCCTGCTGTACTTGCATGCTTGCTTTCAGTGACCGATGTACACAGAAATATAGTGACAGTTAAGACATTAACAAGATTATAGCCTATCAAACATCTGAACAGGGATACAAGCCTGACTTCGAAGGACCATTACTTTCAGAACTGCATTTGGAGCCGGTTAGAAAATTTGAACGAGATGCAGGCGAAACACAGCTTTTGTTAGTTTTACTGTTATCAATGACTTGTATGTTATCCTTGTTACACTCCTCAGCTTGTTTACGGAAGAAAGAAGTTAACATTGTTTGCTTAGAAGCCATAGGGTTGTTAGTGAGAAAAATTTACTTTTGTATCAGCGAGTAATCCACGGACCACCACAGATGTAGCCTTACTGATACGACTGAGTCAGAGCAGACAGCAGGGCCCACAGCGCTTAGCAGTGTTCCTAAGCAGGTATAAAAATAACAGAAATAAAGCAAGTAAGTTTTTTACACTTTTAGATATCTACATTGGAACCAAGTAATCAAGTATGAAAAAAAACGTCTAATGAAGTTTTGCTAAAGCCACGAATATTGCTGAATATTAGTATCAAAAGTGGAAGGTTGGCAACTCTGCCTCGTACCGTTTCTCTCACAGAAATGTTTGGACAGGAAGTGTATCTGTGAGTGTCGATACTCACAATATCCTCACACGTCGAGTACTACATGGTTAGACCTATACAGATTCTGTTTAGTCTTTAAATGTATAAAAAGTTAAAGAAGCTTGAATCTTTACATAAATTATTGTCGTATCTATACGAATAAAAAATATCGTATTTGGAAGTGATAAATGTTAATAGGGGAGGAGGGCAACCATTTGGGAGGTTTGGAAATGCGTTTCGTCTCGTTCATTGCCTCCCTAAGTTACTCTTTTTCCTATCAACACAAAGAGACAAACAGCCTCTTTCCAATCAACTATAGTTGGTGGAGCTCGGCCAAGGGGTTGATGCGCTATTAATGACAGTTGAAATGATGTAAAACTAGCTTATAGCCTAGAAATTTTTTTTCCCCATTTGCCTTGTGAAAAAAACTAAATTCACTTTATCCAGATGTAGAAGAAGATTTTGGATGATTACCTTGAATTCTTCATCAAAATCAGGCCGAAGATAAGCGAGCAGTGAATTTTTCTTTCATTATTTTGGACTTTTAACCTGGGTTTCGATGTTCATTCCTTGCTTAATACAGCTGCTACCTGGAATCCAATGGTACCCGTTGGAAAGAGCGGAAAAACGCTCACACTTGTGTACAGTCGTCCCTCGGCTGGAGAGAGACTGAGGATCTGTGAAATGGCGGGAGGCTACAGCAGGGCATGCTGGGAAAACAACGGTCGAGCGAGGACGAACTTCACAAATACCTCAATAAAAAACAGTCACAGATCCAGGATTTCACCAAAAACGATCAAATATCCTATCCTAATGTTGTTAGTGGTATTTTCCCCACCAATCACCACCACCTATCCCCAACCCCCACTTCTGTAAAATTCCCCCTATTTAATATGCGGCCGCTGTTAAATTCCCCGCTTGTTCATTTTGACGTTTTTTTACCGAGGTGCCGGAGTGGTGCCCCGGTGAGCTCCGGCAGCACTGCACCCCTGTTTAGATCCAAGTAAAATGGACCCGGGGATCAAGCTGCCCGGGTTTGTGAGGTGTTGAGCCAGTATTTCTGGTCTGGGATCAAATGTTTGTTTCTGGAGTTCCTCTGGAAGCAATGCTGTTAACCTGAGGAGAGAATGAGTTTGTATTCCATCCCTCACAAGGACAGGCTGTGATTAAATGGGCTGTTCTGTGTTTGCACCAGCAGAAATAGACCTGGGGGGGTTTCAGTGTTCAAACTGTGTTTGGAAATTCCTCCACGCTGTCACTTGTCTGTCAGACAGTGGAAATCAAACAGAAACTCAACTTGCTGGAGATCTGCACTAAATTCTGAACCCATTCTGACAGAAGATTGTGAACCTGAATGGTTAAATTTGTTTCTCTCCCCACAGCAGTTCCTTTCCTGTTGAGCGACTCTGGTGATTCCAGTTTCTTTCTATTAAATTCACTCTGGGATGGTTTACATTTCCTGATTGTCTGTTTTACTTGTGAATGTGTTCAGTGCAGTTGTTGCTGACAAGGTTCACATGAATAATCTCAGGAATGATCGGTTTTATGTGTGAGGAGCATTTGATGGTTATGGGGCTGTGCTCAGTGGAGTTCAGACGGGGTGGTGAAAGGGGAGGTGGTTAAGTAAACCTACTGAATGCTGAGAAGCCTGGATACAGTGGACATGGAGAGGATGTTTCCATTAGACGGAGAGTCTGTGATCTGACAGCACAGTCTCAGAATAAAGACGCTTCCCTTTAAAACTGAGATGAGAAAAATTTCTTCAGCCAAAAGATGGCTGATCTGTGGAATTTGTTGCCACAGAGGGTGGTTGGAGGCTGCCATTTGGGTATATTTAGGGCAGAGATTAATATATTCATCATTACTAAGTAGCTTCAGGGTTACAGGAGGAAGGCGGGAATATGGTGTTGGAATAAATCTCAGCCATGGTTGAGGGCTGGAGCAGACTCGATGGATCGAATCACCTAATTCTGTTCCTGCATCTTATATCTTAGCGATGACTGAACGATGACTCCTTCCTATCCCTCATCAGGTTTTGTGACGTGTCAGGGGCAGTTACAGATTTGTTCACTGAGATCATTAGATTTGTCTTCAATGTTTAGATTTCAGTGAGCAGAAATATTTTGTTCTCCTTTGTGTTGTTAACGTGCTTCATCATCTTTCATGTTAAAGTTAGACCTGCGGTGAGAGATTTATTGGAAGAAAAGCCCACAACTGGAAGAGAACCACGACTGAAGATGAGGGAACAGCAGCAAGTGACCCAGCCCGAGGACTGAGAGCACCAACTGGAGAGAACCCTTCTGACTCAGGGTTTCCATTGATTCAGTCCGGAGCAAGTTTGGTGAGTGTCATTTACTCAAACACTGGTCCTTTAGACATTACATATCTGTACAGAGTAAGGTAGGGAATAGTTATGGTGAGACTGAATGTGCCCAGAAATACCAGTTATGCCTCTGTCAGACCCAGTTGCAATCACTCCTGGTCTGGTAATGTACTGTCAGTATCCCAGCTCTTTAATCTCACTCACATTCCCTCAGTGTTTGCTCATTTGAAGAACTTGCATCTTATGAAGTAGCTTTTGGTCTGTTCTGAGTGTGGAGAGGGAAAGAGGGGTGTTTATATTACTATCTTGCAAAAAGAAGTAATTGTTTGACATTACTTGCTGCAAACTCACTCCCCATACCCTGTACATTCTCAACCAGATTATTGACATAGATGACAAGTAGCAATGGGTGTAACCCTGGGGAACTCCACGAGGCGCGGGCCTGGACTCCAATAACCAGCCTCCCATCATCACCATCTGCTTCCTGCCATCTAGCTGTTCCCAGACTCTGGACTCTGTGACAAACACAATGTTAGCAGCAAGATTAGACAGAGATTAATATAAAGAGAGATTTGTTGCTTCCTGGTGCGTGGAATGCACTGCCTGAGTCAGTGGTGGAGGCAGATACACTAGTGAAGTTTAAGAGACTACTAGCCAGGTATATGGAGGAATCTAAGGTGGGGGCTTATATGGGAGGCAGGGTTTGAGGGTCGGCACAACATTGTGGGCCGAAGGGCCTGTACTGTGCTGTACTATTCTATATTCTATATCAAGACAGAAACACCTCCTCCTCCATCATCTGTATAGGGTCCATGATCGCATTGCTGTTTCGCCTCACTGTAAAGACGCTGTCTGTCTCCTGAGTAAACATAAATGCAAAAAATCCATTTTAAATCTCCCCCACCTACGTCAGCTTCATGCATTAATGCCCTCTCTGAACTTCAAGAAGACCAATTTTGCGTTTTGGTATACTTTTGTTTTGAATATATTTGATGAAGGAGTTGGTGCTCTCCTTTTCATTATCTGCTGGAGCAAACTCGTGCCGTACTTCAGCCCTCTTGATTCCCTCCTTTAGTAACTCTTGAATTATTTATACTTATCAGTACCTCATTTGTTCTTTCCTGCCTATACTTGCTATGCACTCCTTCACCAGGGTCTCAATATCTGTCAAAACCCAAGGTTCCCTAAACATGTTAGCCCTGCCTTTTATTCTGTCAGCAACATTCAAACTCTGTACTGGTCGTCATTTATGCATTCCATCTCTGTACTCTTAAAATAGCAGTTTTGAAGGCCTCACACTTACCAAGCACAGATTTGCTCGAAATCAACCTGTTCCAATCCACGTTCACCAGATCCTTTCTGATACCATTAAAATTGGCCTTTTCTCCAATTTAGAACCAGACCTACCCATTTCCATAATGATCTTTAAACTAATGGTATTATGATCACTAGATCCAAAGTATTTACCTGCACAGACCTCTGTTACCTGCCCCGTCATGTACCCTAATAGTATTTCAGTCTATAGTTATGACCTCAATATATTGATCAAGGGAACTTCCTTGAACACATTTTACCAACGATATCCCAAACAGCCCTTTAAAGTATGGGTGTCCCGGTCAATAAGTGGAAAGTTACAACCATCTAGCATCATAACCTTCTAAGTTGCCTGTGATTTCTCAAACAATTTGATCCCCCAAATCCTATTGACTATTGGGCACTCTGTAATATAATCCCATCCCTTCCTTATTGTTCAGTTTCACCCATAAGGCCTCAGTGGATGAGCTTTCCAGTTTGTCCTGTATGAGCAATGCAGGGACATTTTCCCTAACTAGTTATGTCACTTGTCCTTCTTTAATCCCTCCCACTCAATCAAATTGTGTCTAACGCAACAGAACCCTGGAAGACTGACCTGCCAGCCCTGCACCTCCTCCAATCAAATCACATTAATGCTTGCAATACTGTAATTCAATACGCTGATCCATGCTCTAAGCTCATCAGCCTTTCCTACAATACTCCTTGCAATGAAATAATACACATTTGGGAACATTTGTTTCACCATGTTCTTTCTTTAGACTCCTGACTTTTTATGTTGGATTAACAGCATCTTTCCCACACAACCACTCCACTATCCACTCTGGTTCTTCATCCCCTTGCAGCTCAAGTTTGACACCTCACCCCATCCCGATGCAGTGTTAACAACCCTTCCCGCAAGGGTATCAGTCCCCCTCCAGTTCGGATGCAAAACGATCATGTCTGTCCAGGTCCCATCTTCCTTGGAATCATCCAAACATCTGCAGCACTCCACAATGCACCATCTCATCAGCCACACGTTAGACTGTATTATATCCTATTTCAGGCCTCACTAGCATGTGGTATGGGTGGCAATCCTGAAGACACAACCCTGGATGTTGTGCACTTTAACCTATCACCTACATCCATGAACTCACTTTGCAGCACCTCTTCACCCTTCCTGCCCTGTCATTGGTGCCGACGTGAACCTTGACCTCTGCTCACACTACCCTTAAACATGTTTCAGACTGGATGCGAGATTTCCCCGACCATGGCAACACACCATCCAGAAATCTTGTTCTCATTAATAGTGATGGCAGTCACTGCTGCTTCCCGTCACTCACGGGCCACAGTGAAGAGATATGCAAAGTATGCATTAGCTATACAGGACCCTGGTCAGACCCCACTTGAGCTCAGCTCTGGTCACTTCACTACAGGAAGGATGTGGAAACTACAGAAAGGGTGCAGAGGAGATTTACAAGGATTGGGGAGCATGCCTAATGAGAATAGGTTAAGTGAACTCAGCCTTTTCTCTTTGGAGCGGTGGAGGATGAGAGGTGACCTGATATGGGTGTATAAGATGATGAGAGGCATTGATCGTGTGGGTAGTCAGAGGCTTTTTCCCAGAGCTGAAATGGCTAGCACGAGAGGGCACACAGATTTAAGGTGCTTGTAAGTACAGAGGAGATGTTTTTTTACGCAGAGTGGTGAGTGCATGGAACTGTAGTGGAGACGGATATGAAGGGGTGTTTTAAGAGACTTCTGGATACATGGAGCTTAGAAAACTAGAGGGCTATGGGTAACCTTAGGTAATTTCTAATGTAAGTACATGTTCAGCACAGCATTGTGGGCTGAAGGGCCTGTATTGTGCTATAGGTTTTCAATGTTTCTATGTTTCTAAAGTTCACCTGCTATTTCTTTGTCTTCCATTACTAGCTCACCAATATCATTTTCCAGTGGACCAATATCAACTCTCAACTCCATTTTTTCTTTTTATGTAACTGAACAAAAACATTTGTTATCCTGCTTGATATTATTGTCTAGTCTCACCTCATATTTCATCTTTTCCCTTCTTATAGCTTTTTTAGTTGCCTTTTGTTAGATTTTAAAAGGTTTCCAATCATCCAACTTCCCACTCACTTTTGCTTCCATATTGACACTCACTCACTCATGGACTAATCACAGGACACACAAAAGGCGAACAGTATAGATCACCAGCATTTCATCCGAAGTTGCACTGGTGATGTTGCCTAGCTGGGTAATGAAACATCTGCAAGCGAACAAGCCAGCTCGGCGAGCCACTAAACAAGATCTGGGTTATTACACAACACCCAATCTAAGCGAGCCTTTCCCCAAGTAGGCTCAAGCACAATCGCAATAAATCCCCTCTCCTGCGACCCGACACCTTAAGTATGCTTGATTTTCCCATTCCCCTTGCATATTAAAGTTCGCCAGGACAAATGTGTCATTACCCTTATTACATGCCTTTTCCCTTTGCAACTCAAACCCACATCTTGGCGACTATTTGGAGGCCTGTATATGATTCCCATAATGTGCTTTGTTACCCCCTGTAATTTCTTATCTCCACCCACAAAGAGTCAACGTCCTCTGACTTTATGTCCCCTTTTTCTGAAGGTGTAATTCCATCTCGAAAACATAGCCAATGTCTTCCTGCCTGTCCTTTCGAAACAAAGTATATCTTTTGATGTTAAACTCCCAAACAAGATCTTCTTTCAGCCACAACTCAGTAATGGCCACAACGTCGTACCAACCAAAATCGAATTTTGCCTCTGTGGTACAATTTAACACTTGGCTGTGTCCACATTTAAACCTGCTGGCTCATCTTCAGCTCTATCATACTGGTTTCCATTGCCCTGTCATATTAGTTTAAAACACTCCCAACAGCTCCAGTAAATTCGCCTGCAAGAATATCGGACCCTGCTGGAATCCCTGCCCCTTGCTGTATTCTTCGGCCACACACTTATCTGCCACCTCATTCTATTCCTATCCCCACTGTCGGGTGGCACAGGCAGTGATCCCGAGATTACTACCTTTGAGTTCCTGCTTCTCAGCTTCCTTCCTAACTCCCTGTGTTTTGTTTTCCAGACCTCTTCCCTGTTCTCTTCCTATATCATTGGTACCAATATTTATCACGACTCGTGACCTTTCCTTTTCAGGATATTATGGACGTGTCCAGTAACGTTTCGGACCCTGGCTCCTGAGAGGCAAAGTAGCATCGGTGTCTCCTTTTTGAGTCCACAGAATCGCTTACCTCTCCTGCTGACTATAGAGTCCCGTATTACTGCTGACATCTTCTTCAGATTTCTGCTGTTCTGCACAACATCCGGGAGTTGCCTGAGTTCATGTCCCAGCTCCTCGGAGCATAGGATACCGTAGAGGTGTGGTGGGGCTTATTGCCTGAGTTCACGTACTAGCTCCTCAGAGCAGAGGAGACTGTAGAGGTGTGGTGAGGGTGTATAGCCTGAGTTAATGTAACAGTTCCTCGGAGAAGAAGAGACTGTAGACTACTGCGGGGTGTGTTACATCGTGACTGGCTGAGCTTGGAAAAGGAAATGGAAATAATGTTCCTTTTCTGTGGCTCAGTACTGACAGTTTCAACCTAAAGAAGTGTCGAGAGTATCCGCTCCATTATGAGAAAGTAAAAGTCAGTAGAGCAAGTAAATTGCCCCCCGACCCCCACTGTTACCCTCTGCGGTGTTGCCCAGTTCAGCAGAAGCTGAGCAGTGAAAGCGGTGAAACCAGCCGCTCCACACAACACTCTCCTCTCCAGAATCACGTGTGCACTTGGTGCTCGCTGGAACACCGGGGAATCTGCAAACTACGAACAGAGGGGAGAGGGGAGGCTTTAACAGCGAACCTGAATCGGATCAGAAATGTTTCGGGGCCATCGTTCATCTTCAGACGCTCTTATCTCTGATCTCCCAATTTCACCCAAACAGTGTCCTTAACAATTTCTTATTATTGGGGTAAATACGTGAGTGTTCAGTGTTCATCAGATCAGGCATTGACCACCTATTTCTGTCCATCCTAAGATGTTCAGCAGAAACACAAGGAGACTCTGCGGGCACAAACTGAAACACTGAGAGTGAACACGATCCTGATGAGGGAGAAGGTGAAGGTTTTCCAGCTGGTTGATCGATACGCTGAGCTCACGGTCATTTCTACTGTTCGAGATCGGAGACTGGTGGAACATGAGCTGCTGGCAAGAGGCAGAGACCACGAGGAGTGGAGAGAGGAACATCTCCGCAGAGAGCTGGAGAAAATCGGGATTGCTCATCTGTTTGAGAATAGTTACTCACATAGTTTTTGGGACAAAATGAAAAGATTCTTCACACAATCAACTTCGGGATGTTCAGCAGCAGTGGCCGGAGTCCCAGGGATCGGGAAAACAACATTGGTTCAAAAGATTGTTTATGACTGGGTCACGGGGAAAATATACCAACAATTCCAGTTTGCCTTCAGTTTCAAATTCTGGGATTTAAACTCCATTAATTGCAGAATAAACTTGAAAGAACTGATTCTGCATCAATATCCACATTTTGGGAATGCCCTGAGAGAGGTCTGGAAGAACCCAGAGGGATTGCTGTTTATATTCGATGGATTGGATGAATTCAAGCACAGAATCGATTTTGCTGACAGTCAGAGAGATACAGAACCCAAGCACCAGTGCCCAGATCCTGAATTCAAGTGCAAGGTGTCTGACATTGTGTACAGTTTAATCCAGGGCAAGCTGCTCCCAGGGTGTTCAGTGCTGGTGACCACACGTCCCACTGCGTTACATCTATTGGAAAAGGCGAAGATCAGTGTCTGGGCTGAAATCCTGGGATTTGTAGGTGAGGAACGGAACGAATATTTCATCAGGTATTTTGAAGATCAGACGGTAGCGGCAGCAACCCTTCCTACTGCTGCATCCTCGCTCTGGCATTGGGTCCCTTCTTCACACACAGAGTCAGGGACCCAGAGCGAATTCCCAAGACCATCCCCCAACTATATTCCTACTATATTTACAACATTCTGAAAAACCATGGTCGTGAGATTGACAGTCCCCTGATGTGTTACTCAGGGTTGGTCAGATGGCCTTCAGAGGAGTGCTCGAGAAGAAGATTGTGTTTACAGGTGGAGATTTGATCAACTACAATCTGCAGCCTTCCCAGTTCCTGATGGAGCTTTTGGAGAGAGAGGATTCTGCCCGGAGCGCGGTGTACACATTTCCCACACCTCACCATCCAAGAGTTTGTAACTGCAGTAGCACAGTTCCTGAATCCACATCCCGGGGATATCCTGTAAAGGGATTTGGATAAAACTGTAGTGAATCAGATTGTGAAGAATTGTGACAAGTGACCAGGGGATCGGTCAGTAATTCCCCAAGGACAGGAGGGTTCTGTGGTTCCTTGTGAAGGGATGTTGGAGACTTCATCAGATCAGTGAACAACGGCCATTGGTTTAATGGTAGTAAATCACAGGAATGGCCGTGTTTCTCACTGACTGTGACACGTCCATTGACAATGTTCCTTCTCAGTTGTACAAGGCCTTGGTGAGACCGCACCTGGAGTATTGTGTGCAGTTTTGGTCCCCTAATCTGAGGAAAGACATCCTTGCCATAGAGGGAGTACAAAGAAGGTTCACCAGATTGATTCCTGGGATGGCAGGACTTTCATATGAAGAAAGAATGGATGAACTGGGCTTGTACTCATTGGAATTTAGAAGATTGAGGGGGGATCTGATTGAAACGTATAAGATCCTAAAGGGATTGGACAGGCTAGATGCAGGAAGATTGTTCCCGATGTTGGGGAAGTCCAGAACGAGGGGTCACAGTTTGAGGATAGAGGGGAAGCCTTTTAGGACTGAGATTAGGAAAAACTTCTTCACACAGAGAGTGGTGAATCTGTGGAATTCTCTGCCACAGGAAACAGTTGAGGCCAGTTCATTGGCTATATTTAAGAGGGAGTTAGATATGGCCCTTGTGGCTACGGGGGTCAGGGGGTATGGAGGGAAGGCTGGGGCGGGGTTCTGAGTTGGATGATCAGCCATGATCATAATAAATGGCAGTGCAGGCTCGAAGGGCCGAATGGCCTACTCCTGCACCTATTTTCTATGTTTCTATGGTTCACTGTTACCAACACTGACTGCAGCAGGTGGGTCAGAGATTCACACCCCCTTCCCAGTGAGAAGGAGATAAATACCATTGTGAGATTGTCCTCCCCTGCCCTTCCCCGTGTGTGACTTTTCTCACTACCAGATACCGTGAGCGCATCTCTTCTGGGCCTCTTTTCAGTCTCACCCCTCCTGTACAATCTTTTTCTGTAACCCCTCATCTTGTATGATTATCGTTTCCCCCCTGAGTCCTCCTGTGAGACAACTCATCCCTATCCCCCTTCCTCCTGTGGGATCTTTTCCCCAATCCCTTCCTCCTGTTGGATGTCTTCCCCATCCCCCTTCCTCCTGTGGGATCTCGCTTCCCCATCCCCCTTCATCCTGTGGGATCTCTCTTCCCCATCCCCCTTCATCCTGTGGGACCTCTCTTCCCCATCCCCCTTCCTCCTGTGGGATCTCTCTTCCCCATCCCCCTTCATCCTGTGGGATCTCTCTTCTCCTCCCCCTTCCTCATATGGGATCTCTCTTCCCCATCCCCCTTCATCTTGTGGGATCTCTCTTCCCCATCCCCCTTCATCCTGTGGGATCTCTCTTCCCCATCCCCCTTCATCCTCTGGGATCTCTCTTCCCCATCCCCCTTCATCCTCTGGGATCTCTCTTCCCCATCCGCCTTCCTCCTGCTGGATCTCTCTTCCCCATCCCCCTTCATCCTGTGGGATCTCTCTTCCCCATCCCCCTTCATCCTCTGGGATCTCTCTTCCCCATCCGCCTTCCTCCTGCTGGATCTCTCTTCCCCATCTACCTTCCTCCCGCGGGATCTCTCTTCCCCATCCCCCTTCCTCCTGCTGGATCTCTCTTCTCCATCCCCCTTCCTCCTGTGGGATCTCTCATCCTCATCCCCCTTCTTCCTGTGGGATCTCTCTTCCCTATCCCCCTTCATCCTCTGGGATCTCTCTTCCCCATCCCCCTTCATCCTCTGGGATCTCTCTTCCCCATCCGCCTTCCTCCTGCTGGATCTCTCTTCCCCATCCCCCTTCATCCTGTGGGATCTCTCTTCCCCATCCCCCTTCATCCTGTGGGATCTCTCTTCCCCATCCGCCTTCCTCCTGCTGGATCTCTCTTCCCCATCCGCCTTCCTCCTGCTGGATCTCTCTTCCCCATCTACCTTCCTCCCGCGGGATCTCTCTTCCCCATCCCCCTTCCTCCTGCTGGATCTCTCTTCCCCATCCCCCTTCCTCCTGTGGGATCTCTCATCCTCATCCCCCTTCTTCCTGTGGGATCTCTCTTCCCTATCCCCCTTCATCCTGTGGGATCTCTCTTCCCCATCCCCCTTCCTCCTGTGGGATCTCTCTTCCCCATCCGCCTTCCTCCTGCTGGATCTCTCTTCCCCATCTGCCTTCCTCCCGCAGGATCTCGCTTCCTCATCCGCCTACCTCCTGCAGGTTCTATCTTCCTATCCTTTTGCTTGGCTGGAGTCCCACCACTATCTCCCATCGACACTTTCCCATTCACAAATCTTCCTCACTGGGGGACTTACTTCCATCCTTCAATTCTTGCAGGTAGGTTTGCTAGAGAGGCTCCAGTGGATTTAAACGAGATACAAGTGGCGAGGGGAACCAAAGTGTAGGAACAGATGTAGGGGAGAAGGAAGAAAAAGGAGATAGTAAAGTTGTTTGCACCGTTTGTGATAAACAGAGAGATAGAGGTGGAAAATTTCTTAAATGCATTTATTTTAATGCTAGGAGCATTGTAAGAAAGGTGGATGAGCCTAGAGCATGGATTGATACCTGGAAGTATGATGTTGTAGCTATTAGTGAAACATGGTTGCAGGAGGGGTTTGTTTGGCAACTAAATATTCCTGGATTTCATTGCTTCAGGTGTGCTAGAATCAGAGGGACAAGAGGGGGAGGTGTTGCTTTGCTTGTCAGAGAAAATATTACAGCAGTGCTCTGGCAGGATAGATTAAGAGGGCTCGTCTAGGGAAGCTATTTGGGTGGAACTGACAAATCGGAACAGTGTAGTAACACTTATAGGGGTGTATTCTAGACCACCAAATGGGGAGCAAGAATTGAAGGAGCTAATTTGTAAGGAGATAGCAGATATTTGTAGTAAGCACACGGTTGAGAGTGTGGGAGATTTTAATTTTCCACACGTAGACGGGGAAGCCCAGACTGTAAAAGGGCTAGATGGTTTGGAGTTAGTAAAATGTGTGCAGGATAGTTTTTTGCAGCAACACATAGAGGTACCAGCTAGAGAAGGAGCAGTGCTGGATTTCCTGTTAGGGAATGAGATAGGGCAGGTGACGAAGGTATGTGTTTGGGAGCAATTCGGGTCCAGTGATCACAATGCCATTAGTTTCAATATAATTATGGAGAAGGATAGGTCTGGACCGAGGGTTGAGATTTTTGATAGGAGAAAGGCTAACTTTAAGGAGATGCGAAAGGATTTAGAAGGAGTGGATTGGGACAATTTGTTTTATGGGAAGGATGTAATAGAGAAATGGAGGTCATTTTAAGGTGAAATTTTGAGGGTACAGAATCTTTATGTTCCTGTCAGGTTGAAAGGAAAGGTTAAAAGTTTGAGAGAACCATGGTTTTCAAGGGATATTGGAAACTTGGTTTGGAAAAAGAAAGATATCTACAATAAATATAGGCAGCATGGAGTAAATGAGGTGCTCGAGGAATATAAAGAAGGTAAAAAGAATCTTGAGAAAGAAATTAGAAAAGCTAGAAGAAGATACGAGGTTGTTTTGGCAAGTAAGGTGAAAATAAATCCAAAGTAAATGCAAAGGGTTTCTACCGTTATATTAATAGCAAAAGGACAGTAAGGGATAAAATTGGTCCCTTAGAGAATCAGAGTGGGCAGCTATGTATGGAGCCAAAAGAGATGGGGGAGATTTTGACCAATTTCTTTTCTTCAGTATTCACTAAGGAGAGGATATTGAATTGTGTATGGTAAGGGAAACAAAGAGGGTAGTTATGGAAACTATGATAATTAAAGAAGAGCAAGTACTGGAGCTTTTAAGGAATATAAAAGTGGATAAGTCTCCAGGTTCTGACAGGATATTCCCTAGGACCTTAAGGGAAGTTAGTGTGGAAATAGCAGGGGCTCTGACAGAAATATTTCAAATGTCATTAGAAACGGGGATGGTGCCGGAGAATTGGAGTATTGCTATATATGGTATATATAATTATCTGGATAGACAGGGTCTGATTAGGAACAGTCAACATGGATTTGTGCATGGAAAGTAATGTTTGACAAATCTTATTGAATTTTTTGAAGAGGTTGCTAGGAAAGTTGACAAAGGTAAAGCGGTGGATGTTGTCTATATGGGCTTCAGTAAGGCCTTTGACAAGGTTCCACACGGAAGGTTAGTTAGGAAGGTTCAATCGTTAGGTATTAATATTGAAGTAGTAAAATGGATTCAGCAGTGGCTGGATGGGAGACGCCAGAGAGTAGTGGTGGATAAATGTTTGTCAGATTGGAGGCCAGTGACTAGCGGTGTGTCTCAGGGATCTGTACTGGGTCCAGTGTTGTTTGGCATATACATTAATGATCTGGATGATGGGGTGGTAAATTGGATGAGTAAATATGCAGATGATACTAAGATCAGTGGAGTTGTGGATAATGAAGTAGGTTTTCAAAGCTTGCAGAGAGATTTAGGCCAGTTAGAAGAGTGGGCTGAAAGATGGCAGATGGAGTTTAATGCTGATAAATGTGAGGTACAACATTTTGGTAGGACTAATCAAAATAGGACATACATGGTAAATGGTTGGGCATTGAAGAATGCTGTAGAACAGAGGGATCTGGGAATAATGGTGCGTAGTTCCCTGAAGGTGGAATCTCATGTGGATAGGGTGGTGAAGAAAGCTTTTGGTTTGCTGGCCTTTATTAATCAGAGCATTGAGTATAGGAGTTGGGATGTAATGTTGAAATTGTACAAGGCATTGGTAAGGCCAAATTTGGAGTATTGTGTACAGTTCTGGTCACTGAATTATAGGAAAGATGTCAATAAAATTGAGAGAGTACAGAGAAGATTTACTAGAATGTTACCGGGGTTTCATCACCTAAGTTACAGAGAAAGGTTGAACAAGTTGGGTCTTTACTCTTTGAAGCGTAGAAGGTTGAGGGGGGACTTGATAGAGGTATTTAAAATTATGAGGGGGATAGATAGAGTTGACGCAGATAGGCTTTTTCCATTGAAATTGGGGGAGATTCAAACTAGAGGACATGAGTTGAGAGTTAAAGGGCAAAAGTTTAGGGGTAAAATGAGGGGGAACTTCTTTACTCAGAGAGTGGTAGCTGTGTGGAACGAGCTTCCAGCAGAAGTGGTTGAGGCAGGTTCGATGTTGTCATTTAAAGTAAAATTGGATAGCTATATGGACAGGAAAGGAATGGAGCGTTACGGGCTGAGTGCGGGTCAGTGGGACTAGGTGAGAGTAAGCATTTGGCATGGACTAGAAGGGCCGAGATGGCCTGTTTCCGTGCTGTAATTGTTATATATCGTTATATGGTTAACCCTACCCCTCTGGAGTCTCTCACATCAGAAACATTTCTCTCATCGGGAAATGAGGCAGAATATGTGGAGTTCACAGGGTCACATCGACAGACTAAATTACCGACATTCGGTGAATACCCTGGAGCTGGGCAGTGAGGGACATTGATAATGATGGGAACTCCGATCAGTGATTTACCGAAGGGTTTAATGTTTCCTGAAATATTCGAGTGAGAGAAATTCCCTCAGACCCACAGTTTGAATCACTTTGTTGATCAACTTGTTTGTTTGTGTTCAGACTTGGGAGGAATAAACTGGGAGATTCAGGAGTGAAACTGGTGTCTGCGGCTCTGAGGAACCCGGAGTGTAAAATACAGAAACTGTGGTAAGTACCAGACTGTGGGAGATTGTGTTTACAGTCACTGGGTGTCTGACACTGAACATTAATGTGATCAGTAATTGTGTTGCTGATAAACACTGGGGATTTGTACTGTCTCCTGTCTCTCTGTGTCCTTCACCCTCACTCTCTCTCATCTCCAGGCTGGACAGTGTCGGTCTCACAGATTCTAGTGCCGAGGATCTCATCTCCACTCTCAGTACAAACCCATCACTGACGGAGCTAGACCTGAGTGGCAATAAACTGGGAGATTCAGGAGTGAAACTGGTGTCTGCGGCTCTGAGGAACCCGGAGTGTAAAATACAGAAACTCTGGTAAGTACCAGACTGTGGGAGATTGTGTTTACAGTCACTGGGTGTCTGACACTGAACATTAATGTGATCAGTAATTGTGTTGCTGATAAACACTGGGGATTTGTACTGTCTCCTGTCTCTCTGTGTCCTTCACCCTCACTCTCTCTCATCTCCAGGCTGGACAGTGTCGGTCTCACAGATTCTAGTGCCGAGGATCTCATCTCCACTCTCAGTACAAACCCATCACTGACGGAGCTAGACCTGAGTGGCAATAAACTGGGAGATTCAGGAGTGAAACTGATGTCTGCGGCTCTGAGGAACCCGGAGTGTAAAATACAGAAACTCTGGTAAGTACAAGACTGTGGGAGATTGTGTTTACAGTCACTGAGTGTGTGACACTGAACAATAATGTGATCAGTAATTTCTTTATTAACCTTTTTATTGATTTAAAAGTATAAATACAGTAAAGAGGAGAATTAGTTCAAGTATATATATCAGTAACAATATAAACCAAGATTAAGATAGACATTGTCAAAGTCATAGATATTAAACTAGTATAATATATAATAAAAGAAAATGAAAATAACAATTCTCCTCTTAACCAGTTTATGAAGAGAAAGGAAAAAACATTGGGTTCTAAATGAAAAGGGAAAAAAAACACTACACTATAACAAAACAAAAAAAGGGGGACTCTGCATCTCATTTTGAGGATACGACCCAAAAAGAGAGAGAGAGAAAGACTTTCTGATCAAATCTAAAACTTCGATTAAAAAAAGATTGTAAGAGTAATAAATCAAATTAAATGAAAATATTGGATAAAAGGTCACCATATTTGCTCAAATTTAAAGGATGTATCAAATGTCCGACTTCTTATTTTCTCTAAACTTAAACAGGACATAATGGAGGAGAGCCAGTAAATGACTGTAGGTGGATTAGAATCCTTCCACTCCAATAAAGTGGCTCTCCCAGCCGGTAAGGTCGAAACGGCTATCATACATCGAGCGGAAACAAGAATATTTCGTAAGCAAATTAGGTTGTAGATCCAGATCCAAGACTTTTGATAGTGTTTTAAAAACATCTCTGCAAAAGTTATCTGGCTTTATACAAGACCAATACGTATGAGTTAAAGTGTCCAGCTCAATATTACATCTGTCACAAGTAGGATTAATACTGGAGAAAATATGCGCTGGTTTATCCTTTGACACATGGGCCCAATGCGCTACCTTGAACCGTATCAAGGAACGACAGGCACAAATAGATGAGTTGTTAACCAAATGAAAAGTTTTACTCCATTGATTATCTGAAAATGACTCTTGAAGAGCATTTAATTTTATCATCAGATATCATTCGTGAACTCGATAACCGTTTATAGATTAAGCTAACAACCTTTTTTGAAATGGACTCTCCAGGAGGCGCTCATGGTGTGAGGTACATTTTGGCTTCGCTCCATTCCCTTTACTTCTTTTACCCGTAACCACCCTTATTTAATCTGTTTATACCTACACTAATAGGTTTATAACACAAATATATCTTTGAACTTTGATTTTAACTCGCTGGAAATGTGAACCAGAGGACAAGTAGTTAAAAATGGGAAAGACTCCAACAGCAACGGGAAAAAAAAATGGCGATCCTAAAGCATCTAAGCAAATACCAATAACTTTTGAAATAATGTCGAATCTTCTAGAGGAAAAACTTAATCAAAGATTTGCTGTGTTTGAAGAAGTTTTGAAGATGATTCAAGATGACATTAGATCGTTTAGATGTGAAATTGATCAACAGCAAACTAGAATTTCAGAACTGGATGCTGCCCGTTGGCAGAGGACAAAAGATTGAAGCCCTGGAAAAAAATCTGGCTTCAACATCCCATGTTGGAACGTCATAAATCCAAGATTATTGATCTCGAAGATCAATCCCGATGACAGAACTTGCGGATAATCGGGCTTCCCAAAGATATCGAGACGGCCGATCCTACCAAATACTTTTCTCAATTTTTAATGGATGTGTTTGGTTCAGAGGTTTTGGAGGCCCCTCCATTGCTCGATCGCGTGCACCATACATTGCGCCCCAAACCTTCCAGAGAATTTAAACTGAGACCCATTATTATTCTGTTCCATTATGCTCACATTAAGGATCGTGTGGTACGAGCTGCGTAGCGGAAAGATATGATCGAATTTCAAAGTTTCAAATTTTGCCTCGTTGAAGATTTCAGTCCTGAAGTTCTGAGGGAATGGATAGCTTTTAAACCACAGATGTCAGAATTTTATCAAAAAGGCCTTAACCAGCGTTGCTGTTTCCAGCACGTTTGAAAATAGTTCTTGCCGATAACTCTCGTCGTCTGTTTAAATCTCCGGATGAAGCTCAGTTTTCTTGACAATCAGCGTTCCTCTGCTCCGGACTAATTAACGGACTGTTGTTTATTCTCTTTGTTCTTACATGCTTGTTTTTGCAGTAGATCCAGATCCAAAACTTTTGATAGGGTTTTCAAAACATCTCTCCAAAAGCTTACAGCTTTGGATTTTTATAATCTGAGGGCTTTTGCCCTGGGTTTGTAGGGTAGGTATTTTTCATATTTTCGGATAAGTTTTCTTTCTTTACTGATTCTGTATTTTATTTATTCTTTTTTACTTTTTATTTTTCTTTCTTTGAAACTTTATAGGCCTATATCCTTGCTAAATGTGGATTCCAAGGTATTTTCAAAATTACTGGCAACTAGACTGGAGAAAGTATTGCCTCCAATTATTTCTGTTGACCAGACTGGATTTATTAAAAATCATTATTCCTTCTTTAATATTAGATCAATGAATATTGTTTATACTTCTTCATCCAGAACTCCAGAATGTGTCATTTCACTGGACACTGAGAAAGCTTTTGACAGAGTCGAATGGACATATTTGTTTAATTCGCTTGAGAAATTCAATTTTAGTCCGATATTTATATCTTGGATTAAACTGATATACCTTACCCCCTTCGGCATTTACCAATAATCAAAGATCTCCCTTTTTTCAGTTATTTCCTGGTACTCGGCAGGGTTGCCCTCTTTGTCCATTATTATTTGATATCGCCCTGGAACCTTTAGCTATTGCTATTCGTGACTCTCCTAATATATTTGGCATTACCCGCAGGAATGAGATACACAAACTATCACTATATGCAGATGATTAATTATTATATATCTCTAACCCTGAGAAATCCATTCCGGCAGTTTTAGCTCTGCTTCCTCAGTTGAGTAACTTTTCCGCTTACAAATTGATTAATAAGAAGCATAAGGACTTACTGAAGTTCAATTTTTTTTCCTAAATCCTTTTTTAATACTGTTGATTACAAAAGTTACTCTTATATATGGCAGAATAAAAATCTCAGATTAAGTAAAAAATACTTACGTAGAACATAGACATAGAACATAGAATAGTACAGCACAGTACAGGCCCTTCGGCCCACAATGTTGTGCCGACCCTCAAACCCTGCCTCCCATGTAAGCCCCCCATCTTAGATTCCTCCATATACCTGTCTAGTAGTCTCTTAAACTTCACTAGTGTATCTGCCTCCACCACTGACTCAGGCAGTGCATTCCATGTACCAAGCACTCTCTGAGTAAAATACCTTCCTCTAATATTCCCCTTGAACTTCCCACCCCTTACTTTAAAGCCATGTCCTCTTGTATTGAGCAGTGGTGCCCTGGGGAAGAGGCGCTGTCTATCCACTCTATCTATTCCTATTATCCTCTACACATCTATCATGTCTCCTCTCAGCCTCCTTTTCTCCAAAGAGTAAAGCCCCAGCTCCCTTAATCTCTGATCATAATGCATACTTTCTAAACCAGGCAGCATCCTGGTAAATCTCCTCTGTACCCTTTCCAATGCTTCCACATCCTTCCTTTCGTGAGGTGACCAGAACTGGACACAGTACTCCAAGTGTGGCCTAACCAGAGTTTTATAGAGCTGCATCATTACATAGCGATTCTTAAACTCTATCCCTCGACTTATGAAAGCTAACACCCCATAAGCTTTCTTAACTACCCTATCCACCTGTGAGGCAACTTTCAGGGATCTGTGGACATGCACCCCGAGATCCCTCTGCTCCTCCACACTACCAAGTATCCTGCCATTTACTTTGTACTCTGCTTTGGAGTTTGTCCTTCCAAACTGTACCATCTCACACTTCTCCGGGTTGAACTCCATCTGCCACTTCTCAGCCCACTTCTGCATCCTGTCAATGTCTCTCTGCAATCTTTGACAATCCTCTACACTATCTACAACACCACCAACCTTTGTGTCGTCTGCAAACTTGCCAACCCACCCTTCTACCCCCACATCCAGGTCATTAATAAAAATCACAAAAAGTAGAGGTCCCAGAACAGATCCTTGTGGGACACCACTAGTCACAATCCTCCAATCTGAATGCCCTCCCTCTACCACCACCCTCTGCCTTCTGCAGGCAAACCAATTCTGAATTCACCTGGCCAAACTTCCCTGGATCCCATGCCTTCTAACTTTCTGAATAAGCCTACCGTGTGGATCCTTGTCAAATGTCTTACTAAAATCCATATAGATCACATCCACTGCACTACCCTCATCTATATGCCTGGTCACCTCCTCAAATAACTATCAGGCTTGTTAGACACGATCTGCCCTTCACAAAGCCATGCTGAATGTCCCTGATCAGACCATGATTCTCTAAATGCCTATAGATCCTATCTCTAAGAATCTTTTCCAACAGCTTTCCCACCACAGACGTAAGGCTCACTGGTCTATAATTACCCAAACTATCCCTACTACCTTTTTTGATGGGGGACATTTTGGCCAATTCCCTGCCCTCCCCTTTAATGGCTGCACGCCAGGTTTAATTCCCAACCGTTCTAACGGAACTGGCTCCAGCCTGAAGCTGTCTGTCGTTCGGAGCGTTCCCACAGTGACGTATTTCCGCCTCCTGTCCAGTGGCACAGCTTCCAGTGGATGTGCGGGTTTGAGACTCCCCCACGAGACCCCGGGGAATTAGACAGGAAGAGCCTGGGGGCCGGGGCTCAGTCTGGTACACTGGTGTCCCGGGGCGGGATTATCCCGGGAGAGAATCCTTTTGCTCCCTTTGCTGAGGACGGTGCATTCGGCAGTCTGGCTGATATAATGATGTTAAATTGACAAATACCTCGGCAGTGACCCTGGATCTGCAGCGATCTCGGACACGGCCCTGAAGTGTGATTTTATAATCATCGGTTCCCCAATGCAGAGTGACGGTGAGAAACGGGACTGATTATTCAAACTGTCACCCGTTGTCACCGGTCAGTTAATTGTGTGTGATTCTGAGTGAGTCGGGAGCAGCTTATTTATCCCTGCACACGAGCAGCTCACACATTGTTTAATTTACATTTGTCATGATGAAATCAATAAACCACTGTAATTTCCTGTCTTGGTGTCAGACTCGAGTCTCACTAGAGGAGAAACAGTACCCTGGGGTTACTGCTGCCCACCGCACCCGGTGAACTGCAATAATGGTGTGAGCTCCTCACACTGGTACGGCAGCATCTCAGCTCCAGGCTGAGGGATGTCAGTCTGATAGTGTCTGGTCCCCAGGATCTGTTCACTCCCCATCCCGGCTGACCACCGCATCCTCTCACGCCAGATACTCGCACTATCCTGATCCCCACCTTCCTGCGTGCTTTCTTGCTCTCACAGTCAAAAACAATAAAGGAGATTGGAAGCTCATATACTGTATAATATCGGACCCACGTCCACCAAGGTCGCAAACAGAAGGGAACAGAAGCAATCAACACGGGCTGAAGCTCCCTCTTTACAGACCTGGCACACAAACCCGGGGCCAGACAGAGTCAAGCTTCCTCCGCACAGACCCAGCTCACACCCCCACAATCAAAGCATCTCATAATCTTATACACCTCTATCAGGCCACCTCTCATCCTCTGTTGCTCCAAGGAGAAAAGGCCAAGTTCACTCAACCTATTCTCATAAGGCATGCTCCCCAATCCAGGCAATATCCTTGTAAATCTCCTCTGCACCCTCCCCATGGTTTCCATATCCTTCCTGTAGTGAAGCGACCAGATCTGAGCCAGTACTCCAAGTGGGGTCTGACCAGTGTCTATATAGCTGCAACATTACCTCTCGGCTCCTAAATTCAATGCCACGATTGATGAAGGCCAATATACCGTACACCTTCTTAACCACGGAGTCAACCTGCACAGCTGCTTTGAGCATCCTATGGACTCGGACCTCAAGAACCCTCTGATGCTCCACACTGCCAGGAGTCTTACCATTAACACTACCTGTAAAAGTACAACGAAGGAATAGGGAAAAAGCCTAAGAAGGTTAATGCGTACGGATAACTGCATTCTACTCTTTATTTGTTGTTTAATCTCCCCGAGGGGAGGTGCAGCATTCCGAGGGGTACTGCAATACTGGGTCGATGCACGGAGTGGACGAAGGAAGCCCCTATTCCATCTTCCTGTTCCAAAAATCAATGTAATATATGGTCCCAGATAAGGGACGCATCAGATTTTAAACTGATAAGAACTGATTTTTTTGAAAAATATACTTTATTCAGAAATATTACAAAATAAAATTATTTGCAAAAAAACATTTGTTGACCCTAAGTCCTTATAGAATAAATAAAGATGTTTACAATAAATCATTCATTGACTCTCATTCCTTTACTGATGTTCCATTACAGTCTATACCTTTCCACATTTCCAGCCACTCCTGTAGCACGATGTTGATTCATCTATCCACACCACTGAGGAGAGGAATACTCTTCGCCACCCGACTCCTCGCACTCCCGCGCGCGGGTGACAAACCGAAAACTGTGGTCCTTCTCCAGCCGGCTTTTGCGGTGGCTGCACCAAGTTTGAGTGCATCCCTCAGCACGTGATTTATAATTTAAATTTTTAATATTTACTATCGATTTGTACTCCAGGGAGCACGAAGAGCAGAATCAAATATCGCTGTGATGATTGTACGCTCTAGTATCAATTGTTTGGCAACAATAAAGTACTCCTGCAGCTGAGAATGTGCCAGTCGGCAGCACATTCTCCCACAGACATCTCCATGTGCTGGTAAATCATCAATTTTCGGGCCGACCGAAGAGCGTCCTTCACCGAGTTGATGATCTGCCAGCAGCACCGGATGTTGGTCTCCGTGTGCGTCCCCGGGAACAGCCCGTAGATCAGAGAGTCCTCGGTTACGCAGCTGCTGGGGTTGAAACGTGACACTGTCCCTTCTGTCATCCTCCACACCCTCTCTGCGAACTGACAGTGTGCGAAGAGGTGGGTCACAGACTCCTCCTCACTGCAGTCCTCCCGTGAGCAGTGGGGAGCGGAGACGATGTTCCAGGCGTACAGGAGGGATCTGACTGGGAGGGCCCCTCTCATCGCCAGCCAGGCAAGGTCCTGGTGACTGTTGGTGAGGTCTGGCGATGAGGCATTTTGCCAGATGAACTGGACGGTCTGCTCAAGGAACCACCCCACTGTGTCCATCTCGTCCTTCTCCTGCAGTGCCTGCAGGACATTACGTGCCGACCACTGCCTGATGACCCTGTGGTCAAAGGCGTTCTCCTGGAAGAACTTTTCTATGAAGGACAGGTATGCCGGCAACGACCAGCTGACGGGGGCGTTGCGCGGGAGTGGGGCCAGACCCATCCTTCCTAGCCCGGGTGACAGGTAGAACCTGGGCACAGAGTGGTACTTGGTGCCCACATACCTGGGTTCTACACACAACCTGATGCAGCCACACACGAAGCTGGCCATCAGGATGAGGGCGACATTGGGGACATTCTTGCCCCCATTATCCAGGGACTTGTGCATAACGGTCTGTCTCACCCGCTCCACCTTGGATCCCCAGACGAATCTGAAGACAGCTCGGGTGATTTCCGAGCTGCAGGAGCTGGGGACGGGCCACACCTGCGCCAAGTACAGCAGCCCTGAGAGCACCTCACACCTGATGACCAGGTTCTTGCCCGTTATCGACAGGGAGCGCCCTCCCCACAGTCCCAGTCTCTGTTTCACCTTGGCAGTCCGCTCCTGCCAGTTCTTGTTGCACGCCTCAGCCCCTCCAAACCAGATTGCCAACACCTTCACGTGGTCAGACCTGATGGCGAAGGGGACGTTGGATCGGTCCGGCCAGTTGCCGAATAGCATAGCTTCGCTCTTCGTGCGGTTGACCCTGGCCTCCGACACTAGCTCAAACTGTTCGCAGATGCCAATCAACCTGCAAACTGACCTCGGATCAGAGCAGAAGAGGGTGACGTCGTCCATGTACAGGGAGGTTTTCACTTGGGTCCCTCCACTGCCTGGCAGCATCACCCCTCTTATGCCCTCATCCCTCCTGATGGCTTCGGCAAAGGGTTCAATGCAGCAAACAAGACAGGGGAGTGAGGTTTCCCACCCATTGACCTGGACTGCACTACAGATGTCTGTGTCGAGCAGTCTGATCTGATTCCGGATTCCCTCCCCAAAACCAATTTTGGAGAGCACATCCGCCATGTACGTGTGCGATATCCTGTCGAAGACTTTCTCCTGGTCCAAGCTGACCAGGCAGGCGTTCACCCCCGTCCTGCACATCGGCGATGGTGTCCCTCAGCAGCGTGAGGCTGTCTGAGATCTTCCTGCCCGGTACAGCACAGGTTTGGTCCGGGTGGATCACCTGTCCCAGAGCAGACTCGACCCTGTTGGCAATGGCCTTCAACAGGATCTTGTAGTCCACATTCAGGAGAGATGGGTCTCCAATTCCTGATGTCCTCCCTTTCCCCCTTCTGCTTGCAGATGAGGGTGATCGTGCCCTTCCTCATGGACTCTGACATACTGCCGGCCAGAAGCATAGCGTTGTACACTTCCAGCAGGTCTGGGCCCATCCAGTTCCACAGAGCCGAGTACAACTTAGCCGGTAAGCCGTCGCCTCCGGGAGTCTTACCCGACCCAAAGGAATGGATGGAGCCTGTCAACTCGACCAGAGTCAGTGGCTGATCCAGACTCTCCCGCTTGCCGTCGTCTAAGACCTGCGTGATAGATGACAGGAAGTTGCGGGAGGCTGTGGATTCTGTGGCCTTTTCATCGTACAGACCGGCATAGAAGGACCTGCAGATCCTCAGTATGTCATTCTACGAGGACACGACTGAGCCGTCCTCTTCCTTAAGGTTGAGGATCACAGAGCTCCCCTTGTGCACCTTCTGGAAGAAGAAGCCTGAGCACGTCTCGTCCTGCTCCACGGTTTGGACCCTTGATCGGTAGATGATCTTGGAGGATTCGGCGGCAAGGTGCTGGGCTTTCCGGCTCTTCACCTCTCGCAGTTCCTCCCCGACATCCACCCCCTTCGCCTGCAGAAGGAGGAGTTGCTGCAACTCTGTCTGGAGTTTACGCAGTTCCATATAACCATATAACAATTACAGCACGGAAAGAGGCCATCTTGGCCCTTCTAGTCCACGCTGAACTCTTACTCTCACCTAGTCCCACCGACCTGCACTCAGCCCATAACCTTCCATTCCTTTCCTGTCCAATTTAACTTCAAATGACAACCTCAAACCTGCCTCGACCAGTTCCCTCTGCTCCTGGCTTGCTTTCTGGATACCCTTGCGTATGAAGAACTTCTTGATGTTCTCCTTGGTGGCTTCCCACCAGAGAACTGGGGAATCAAAGGTTTTCAAGGTTTTCCAACCTGTGTACTCCTCCTCTAGTCCTACTTGTAGCAGAAAGAGTGAAGATGTATCAATTAGTCGGCCAGGCAGCATCTCTAGGGAGAGGTACAGTCGACGTTTCAGGCCGAGACCCTTCCTTCAGTTAGTCCTGACGAGGGGTCTCGGCCTGAAACGTCGACTGTACCTCTTCCTGGAGATGCTGCCTGGCCTGCTGCGTTCACCAGCAACTTTGATGTGTGTTGCTTGAATTTCCAGCATCTGCAGAATTCCTCGTGTTTGTGCATCAGTTAGTGATCTCCAAACTGAGTTGGGTCTCACTGATGTAGAGGAGGCTACACTGGGAGGAAGAGTGATTATGAAAGAGGTGTAGGGATAGATGTAACACTTATTGTGGTTGCAGGGTGTTTGGCAGACGAGAGTCACAGCGAGAGTGATCCCTGTGATAAATGGAGACGGACGTGGAGAGGAAGATGTGCCTGGTGGTGAGATCCTGGTGGAGATAGTGGAAATTGCAGAGAATATGTTGAATGCAGAGCTTCAGTGAATGGCAGATGCAGAAAAGGTAATCCTATCGTTATTATGTCGTGGAGGGGACATGGGGAAGGGCAGACGTGCAGGAAATGGAGGAGTTACGGGTGAGTTCTGTATTGATTGCAGTGGGCAGGAAACCCCTTTATTGATTGAAAAAAGATTTCTTGGATGTCCTAGCATGAAAAACCTCCTCATAAAATCAGATGCAGCAGAGACAAAGAAACTGAGAGAAGGGAATAGTATCCTTGAAAGTGACAGTGTGAGCAGAGTTTCCATAGGTCCATTTAATGTCAGAAAGTAACTGTTGTGGACAAGGTAACTGTGGGAGTCAGTAGGTTTGTTAAAGAGGCCAGAAGGTAATCCGTTTCTGGAGACAGAGAGAGACAGATCAGGAAAGGGGAGTGAGATCATGAAAATGGACCAAGCAAATTTGAGAGAGGGGGTGTATGTTGGTGGGAAAGTTGACAAATCTGACGACAACATGAGGAAATCTGCAGATGCTGGAATTTTAAGCAACACACATAAAAGTTGCTGGTGAACGCAGCAGGCCAGGCAGCATCTCTAGGAAGAGGTACAGTCGACGTTTCAGACCGAGACCCTTCGTCAGGGCTCACTCCAGACTAAGTCTGACGAGCTCCACACGGGAGCTGGAAACAGCATCAATGACGTCATCAATGTGGTGGAGAAAGTTTTACCTGTCTACCTTTGAACGCTCCAAAAACAGCCCAAAATTTTAAAACAACACCAAATTACTTCACTATACTCAATGCGGCACTAGCCAAAGGGCAGATTACAAATCATTTCCTTACTCAATGAGAAAGGTTCAATCTTCTTCCATGGTGTCAGGTAGTTTCTTTGCATCCCAATCGCAGTACTCTTGGCAACTCACAGCAGGCTGGTCCCAGGGTAACTCTGTAACCCAAAATCATAGTCAACCTTTATTGATCCTGGGGGAAATTGGTTTTCATTACAGTTGCACCATAAATAATAATAAAACCATAAATAGTTAAATAGTAATATGTAAATTATGCAAGGAAATAAGTCCAGGACCAGCCTATTGGTTCAGGGTGTCTGACCCTCCAGGGGAGGAGTTGTGAAGTTTGATGGCCACAGGCAGGAATGACGCTCTGTACTGCATCTCGGTGGAATGAGTCTCTGGCTGAATGTACTCCTGTGCCCAACCAGTACATCATGTAGTGGATGGGAGACATTGTCCAAGATAGCATGCAACTTGGACAGCATCCTCTCTTCAGACACCACCATCAGAGAGTCCAGTTCCATCCCCACAACATCACTGGCCTTACGAATGAGTTTGTTGATTCTGTTCACACAAAATAATCTGCAGATGCTGGGGTTGTTGATTCTGTCGGTGTCTGCTACCCTCAGCCTGCTGCCTCAGAACACAACAGCAAACATGATAGCACTGGCCACCACAGACCCGTAGAACATGCATCATAAAGACCTGTGGCTAGTACATTCTGCCCAGGAGATGTGCCCTGGCACTGAAGAGCAATCTCCCTGTTCAATCACAGCTACACTACCATTTAAAAGAAAATGATTAAAATAAATTTGAGAAACTTCAGCCTTGCAAACAGCCAAGCTTTAAAGTTCCCAAACCACAGCGGGAGAAAGGCAAAGAAGTCAGAATGTTACAGTGCTGGTTATTTAACATTCTGTAATCTACAACTTAGTATTCTTCTATCACACCAATAGTGTTGAACGAATAGGGTTCACTGCATAGGGTTATTGAAACGCTAATCTGTGGCTGGTCCTGCAAAAAAAAAATTGCTCCCCAGGGATGGACGAAAGGAACTGGGAGAATAATATAACGACAGAATGGCAATCTTTTGAAATAAAATAAGTGCTGGGAATACTTGCCACTTCAGTCAGCATTTTGCAGAGAAATAGAGCAAATGTGTCAGGTTAATGGCTCTTAGAACTGATGAAAGATCATTGCCATGATAAAGAATCACATCTGAATCATTAACTGCTTCTTTCTCTACAGAATGCTGCATTACCACCAAATCCTTTTCGGCATTTTATGCCTCTTTTCCCCAGATTTCCACCTTTTTTTTTCCTCCTTGGAGACGTAGTAAGTGATACAAGCCATAGGTTGGAGAATGTTGTTAAATGCTGGATGGAGCTGGACAAACTTAGGCAAATACGGAATGTTCATAATTACTTCCGGTATTTGGCTGGTGGGATACGGCAGAAAGGCCTTCGGATGTCAGGAAAGTAGTATACCCACATTCTCCCGATTATCTCCGATTTCTTAATGGAACCAGTTCTGGTCAACAAGCTTTCTTTACCAATGAAGTCCAGCCGGACGGTTAGATTATTTTCTGTGGAAATAATCCATTGACTGCAATGCCGTTATTTGCCACATGCCAGCTCACACTTAAATATTGTCCGAGTTGCAACCCTACCCCCTCCCTTTCATCCGACTCTATCCCGTCCCTCTCCCCGACCAACTCAACTACCCATCGTCCCCCATCAAACGACCTCACTTACCCCATTTACAACCCTCTCCTTCTTCGCAATCCCCAGCCATCGCTTCCACCCGATGTTCCTAGCCACCCTCCTCCCGTTTCCGGAGGACCCCTCCCCAATCACCTGCCCCGCCAGGCTCGCCAAACGACCCGGCCGCAACTTCGCTTCTCTCGCTGCAACGCCTTCCGTAAACGTCATCACGCTTGCAATGACATCAGACGCTAGAGGGCGGGCAGAACAGCTGAGGAGGAGGAGTTTGCATACAAACCAGGGCCGCCTCTCTCATTTGGTTGGCGGAATATCCGCTATTTTACATGATCAGCTGTATTCCGAAAGAGATTTCGCGACAAGGGAGAAAAATACAACTTATGTCAAAGACTGAGCGAAATTACACCAAACCTACTTCAAAAGTTGAAGAGAGGTAGGATAAATCGGTGTCCTGTAGACAGTCGGTCCAACTTAATAGAGGGAAGACTAGCAAGATCCGAAAGGGTCCGGACATTTGTGGTATCGCTTCTCGGCCTTTTGGCTAAGATCAAGTGTAGTATCTGTTCTTATCAGTTTAATATCTGATACGTCCCTTATCTGGGGACCATATATTAAATTGATTTTTGGAACAGGGAGATGGAATAGGGGCTTGCTCCGTCCACTCCGCGCATCGACCCGGTATTGCAGTGCCTCCGGGAACGGTGCACCTCCCCTCGGGGAAACTAACAACAAATGAAAAATAGAATCCGTTTGTCTCTATGCTTCCTGTTTCTGCCCCGTACTTTTCGCAGGCTACATTTGTTTTTAATGAGGGGACACAGCAGCTCAAAGGCAACCATGGGAAAATGGCAACAGAAACAGCACGCACACAATTTACAGCAGTCGTGGATAAAGTCAGGTCGGCAGTAAAACACACGCAGACGATTAATAACGAACGTGGGAATAAAGTACACACACACACATCCAAGGGAAAAGTCAATACGATGCCCGAGCCCCTTCACTGTACAGGCACGGCTCAATGCTATCAGGGACAATCACCAACCCTATTCAATGCACAGCTTACCAACAATTTCCTCCAGCGCTGTTCCACGGTTCTCAGCCTGGAATGAAGCAGAGTGGTCCCTCGGAAATGGCAAAGAGAGCGTCCAGCCCTTTTCATGCAGGAAGGCTGAAGTGCCCGGCCCAGGTAATTCACAGGAACGCTAACGGCTCGGTGCCGGCAGGGTTAAGCTGATTACAAGGCCGGTGGTTAGGTGTGCAGTGATGGGCGAGGAGGGGTCAATCCTTGATTGGCAGGGGGCGTGTCTTCTGACCAGGCGTGGGCAGTGCTGTCACGTGACAGTCAGCACAGTCCACCCCTCGGCAGCCTCGCCACTCGCCAGGCGTTACCGCAGTGAAAAGGAAAGGAATACATCTTACTCTATTTATAAGGTGAACGCTATATCTGACTATACAGAACTAAAGAAAGACAGACGTGCTCTTAAAAATTTGGCAGACAACATAATATACACACAGCGATGATAAATAACGAGAATGAGTGCAATCGCCCAGTTGCCCACCACCCCACCGCCACAAAGCTCCTTCCACAGGGTGCAGAGGTCAGGGTTGGGGATCCATGTCCATGTACAGCTGCCTGCGCGTAAAACGGGGAGGGCTTGTCTCCAGCCCTTGCCTCTGCCCCCACTGCATCTATTCAAGGAGGGTGATACCATCCCGCACGGTCCTCCCGTTAGCTGGTGTCATGAGGGGCAGGATCACTGACTATATCGGGGTGCGCGGTGGTGACCAGGTATCCTGCGACGGTACCGGTCACCCGGGTGTTTTATAAAAAATTACGGTCGCAGGCTCCCTGGTAGATGCCGTTGACCAGCGCCCACTCTCTAACAACCCGGGTGCCCTGACTGACCGTACCCCATTGCGGGCGCCGGTGTAGATCCCACTCCAGGAGGGTGGGGTATCGGACCCTCACAGCGGTCACCACCCGATCCCACAGGGTAGAGCCTACCCGGATCTTCGGCTGCGGCGCCCGTGGGGCGTTGTTGATCAGACAGGCTCCCCGGGGCGCTCGCCTCTTGATCAGAGAGGCTCATGTTGGGGCCCCCCTCATCCCACGGCCGGAGCAGCCCCGCGGCGAGGTGCTCGCAACGTGGGTCCAACTGCTCGGGCCAGTCCACCGGTTTACCGTGGTCCGCCAGGCCTCAAATCCCTCTCTCGTCGGTCCAGCCGGGAATCCTACGCTCGGTGCCTGTACTGGCCATTTTGCCCCTGTTCCAAAACACTTTCCCCACGCAGCGCCAGTGAGGAAACAGATTCTGCAGGTCTCAAAGTCAAAGGCTCTGGGCTCACAGTCTGGGTAGTGAAGGATTTTATTTACAGAAGGCAAACGGGGGAAAATGGCAACGGAAGCAACACGCGCACAACTTACAGTAGTCGGATCAGCAATAAATCACATTAAATCGCGTGGGGACAAAGTATACAACCACCCTTGACTTTGTGCAGGCGCGGCTCTTCTGCTTAGGGACAATATCCACACTCCCAACCCTATTCAAAGCACAACTCACGGACAGCACGGTGGTCCCTCGGAGGTAACACAAAAGAGAGAGGGTCACGCACACGTGGGCTGCTTTATAGGTCTGGAAGGTCCAGCCCAGGTGATTCACAGGGAAGCCAATGGCTCGGTGCCAGCAGGGTTAAACTGATTACAAAGGCCAATTACCCGAGGCCAAGTACAAGGCTAATTAACGAGGCCAATGGTGAGGTGTGCATTGATGGGCGAGGCGGGGTCAAACCTTGATTGGCAGGTGACGTGTTTCCGGCCAGGTAAATGGGCAGAGCCGTCACGTGACGGTCCCGACCCCCCCCCCCCTCCAGTCCAGATGCCAACTGCGTTTCATTGGCTTTGTATCTGGAGTCGGCACAATGACAAAGCTGCGTCCGGTCTGATCTAATCACTCAATTCAGACCCAAACAGGAAATGTGCAGGTTTCATTTTAACCCCTCCATGTGTATGAACACTCATTTCTATTCACATTCCTCCAGCCTCACTGGACAGGAAACATCAAGTGAGAAACAGCAGGAGGTGGCCATTCAGCCCCTCTAACCACCAACAAGCTGACGGCTGCTCTCCCATCTCAGCCACATGTTTCTGCACGATCCTCATTTCCTTGATACTTTCGGTCTCCACACATCTGCCGGCCTCTGTTTTATGTGAGGACGATCACCGAGTCTTCACCACCCTCTGTGGTGGGGATTTACAGACATTCACCACCCTCGGAGTGGAGACATTTCCCCTCATCTCAGTCCCGGACAGTCCACCCCCTTTTTCAGAGACTGGGATCCCTGGTTCAGCCGGTAATGATGTTGTGCATTTCAATGTGTTCACCTCTCAGTCCTCGATTCACTAAATGAAAGGGTTAACACATTTGATCTTTCTTCATATGATGACCCCACCACTCCAGGGATCAGTCTGGTGAATCTTCATTGCCCTCTCTATAACAAATACTCTCTAACCTCTTTGTTAATCCTCTATGGAACTAATTTCCATCTTCTACAGCCCCGTGTTGCCCCAACCACTCACCTCCCACCCCGTCACTATTTCCACCTTCCCACCTCCCCCTCACCTGGATCCACCTCTCACTCCCCAGCTCTTGCCCCATCCCCACCCCTCACCTCTTTTCTCGGACTATTTCCCGTCCACTCTCAGTCCAGAGGGAGGGTCTCGGCCCGAAATGTTGACGGTCCATTTCCCTCCACAGATGCTGCCCGACCCACTGAGTTCCTCCGGCAGTTTGTTCTTTGGTCTGTGTGACCCGTGTTAGTGTGGGGAGCGGGATTTTACACCATATTCCCGGTACAGTCTCAACAAAACACAAATAATTGTCACTTTGCCCGGACCATTGGCCCCGCTTGCAGGGCAACAGTCTGCCGGTGTTTGCCCCCCAATGTGGTGAATCGCCACCACCGTGGGCTCAGACATTTCCACAGATGAGCCCCTCCTGTCCCCACCGGGACAAACATCCTGTCCGCCCCCTCTCTCACCGTCTTCATCCTCTCCCTCCCCGGGGAACCGGCATCAAACCGACGGGCCGAGCGGTCTCCTCCTACCTCTCAGCGACACATCAGACTCCGGCCGCAGGAGACGCTTCACAAACGCCCCAACTTCCCTCGGAGGGAAATGGAAATAAATCAGAAAGCGGACATTTACTTTGACGGTTGTCCCGCCGTGACGGGAAGTTCGGGAGACGGAGTCAGCGGGGTAACGCCCCCTCGGCTGCTCCGCCTTCGCTATTGGTTGGAAGCAGTGATTGACATCGCCTCGCACCAATGGGAATAGAGCAACGCGTGAAACCGCTGTAGACCGTGGGGGGGGAAAGGGGCTGGTCACGTGATTAGTAGCCCAGCCGTTAAACCGACCAAGCTCGAGCTCACCAGCGCGCGGGGCACAAAAGGCCCCGGATGATCGGTTGAGGTGAGAAGGGGTCTCCGGGTTGGGGGTCTCACCGGGCGGCGTTTCCAACACCGACTTCGGGTAGTTGCTGTGACTCCGGACTCCGTGACCCGCAATCCCGGGACAGTCCTGCTCTCTTCCCTCTCTCTCAGCCCCACCATCCGTACACGGGCCCCGGGGAGCTTCCGGCTGATGAGGGAATGGGAACCGATGGGTCTCTCAGACAGAGCTGAGCTCCAGCTGTCTAAATGCAAGGATCGGGAACTCGGAGAAAGGGAACAAAATCTTTTACATCAGCTGTTGTGAAAATCACCTTTGTTCTGCCTCCAGTCACAAACAAGAGAAAATCTGCAGATGCTGGAAATCCGAGCAACACACACAAATTGCTGGAGGAACTCAGCATTAGTACTCTTTTCCATAGATGCTGCCTGGCCTGCTGAGTTCCTCCAGCATTTTGTGTCTGTTGCTGGTTCCACCCCCTCTTGTTCTGGACTTTTCTACCCGTGAGAACATGTTTTGTCCCACTCTCTCTGGGTACATAATGATATCAAACACCTTTGTCCTGGGCAACAAGTAGCTTCACATCACAAATGTGCCAGACTCCAATGAGACAGACTACTGCCCTTCCCTTCATATTCATTGGCATTGCCATCACTGAGTTCACCACCGTCAGTCACCTGGGGGAGGGTTCAGGGGAAATATTTATGTACAATACAGAAACTGGTGTTACCTGTGTGTATTGTGGTGATGCAAAAGTTGCTGGAGAATTTGCAAGTGGGAAGAAGTGGAGTGATATTTGAAAATCTGACTTTTTATAGCATCATTTAGCAAGCAAATCAGATATGGACGGTGTGCAGATGCTCCAGTGAGAAAATCCTTCATTACCTTCTACAGACCCGTTACATACATTGTGTGAGATTGCAGATCAAAATTATTACTGACAGTGATTTGCTAGCTGTTAAAATGAGTACCTCTATATATAAAATTCAGTGTGCACATGTTGTGTCTCCACTTTAAGGAGTTGGGGCCGGAAATGGATGAATTCCGTATCATCCGGGAGTCGGAGGGGGTGGGATAAAGAGAGGTGAGTTACACCCAAGGTGCAGGACACAGGAAATTGGGTGAGAGTCAGGAAGGGGAATGAGGTTAAATAGCCATCGCAGAATACTGTTGTGGCCATCCCCCACAACAACAGGTAGGCCATAGATAGGGTGCAGAGGAGATTTATAAGGACTTTGCCTCGACAGGCGAGCATGACTTATGAGAATAGGTTGAGTGAACTCGGCCTTTTTTCCTTGTAGTGACGGAGGATGAGAGGTGACCTGATAGAGGTGTATGAGATAATGAAAGGCATTGATTGTGTGGATAGTCTGAGGCTTTTTCCCAGGGCTGAAATGGCTAGCACGAGAGGGCATAGGTTTAAGGTGCTTGGAAGTAAATACAGAGGAGATGTCGGGGATAAGTTATTCATGCAGAGAGTGGTGAGTGCGTGGAATGGGCTGCCGGCGGCAGTGGAGGAGGCAGAAACAATAACGTATTTTAAGAGACTCCTGGATGGGTACATGGAGCTTAGAAAAATAAAGGGCTATGGGTAAGCCTCGGTAGCTCTAAGGTAGGGACATGTTTGGCACAGCTTTGTGGGCCGAAGAGCCTGTTTTGTGCTGTAGGTTTTCTATGTTTTTTTATGTTCTATGTATTCTACCACTTTAGAAACTGTTGGGGGGAGGAGATTACGTGGCAGAGGAAAGTCAAAGGGGTGATAGGGGATTTGCTAGTTAGGGGAACAGAACTAGAAGGGGACTGATATCCTAGTGTTAAGGCTTGCTTGTGCTGGTATGGTGGGTGGGGGGGTGGTGTTAAACCAAAGTTGTAGAGGGGATGGGAGCCAGAATGCCAGATAATAGAGAGGGTGAATTGAATTGACTTTCTTACTTACATCCTTCACATGCATGAGGAGTAAAAATCATTGTTGCATCTCCATCTAAATGTGCAATTTATAGTAATTTATAATAGAACAGGACAGTCAATATAACATAGAAATACAGTTGTATCAGCATGAATTAAGCAGTGTGATGGCCTAATGGAAGAAGCCTGTTGGTCCTGGCTTTTATGCTGCAGTACTGTTTCCCGGATGGTAGCAGCTTGGAACAGTTTGTGGTTCGGGTGAGTAGGGTCCCCAACGGTCCTCCGGGCCCCTTTTACACACCTGTCCCTGTAAATGTCCTGAATCATGGGCAGTTCGCAACTACAGATGCGCTGGGCTGTCTGCAGCACTCTCTGCAAAGTCTGCGATTAATGGAAGTACAGTTCTCTTACCAGGCAGTGATGCAGCCAGTCAGGATCTCTCAGTTGTGTCCCTGTAGAAAGTTCTTAGGATTTGGGGCCCCATCCCAAACTTCTTCAACCGTCTG
This sequence comes from Mobula birostris, assembly GCF_030028105.1. Classification (NCBI taxonomy): domain Eukaryota; kingdom Metazoa; phylum Chordata; class Chondrichthyes; order Myliobatiformes; family Myliobatidae; genus Mobula; species Mobula birostris. Next base: position 29,469,916 of record NC_092382.1, on the reverse strand, counting down.
ACGTGAGGGAGGCACTGTTGTGCTCTTTTCACAACACAGCTGGTATGTACAGACCACATGAGATCCTCGGTGATGTGTATGCCGAGGAACTTAAAGCTGTTCACATTCTCAACCCCAGATCCATTGGTGTAAATAGGGGTTAGCCTGTCTCCATTCCTTCTGTAGTCCATAATCAGCTCCTTTGTTTTTGTGGCAGTGAGGGAGAGGTTGTTTTCTTGACACCAGGCAAATGCTGTTCAGACCTCAGGGCATCGATTTGCGATCTTGTTGCCATGACTGGGACTTGTTTGTACCCAACAATCTGAGGAATTTGGAGGAACAAATTAGCAAGAGAGATCGCAGACTATGCCAATGCTTGATATACTAAGCGATTTTAAATTTCTATAGATTGACGTGACTCCCATATGTAAAAGGACTAGACAGGGTAGAGTTTGTCAGATGTGCCATTAATCAGCACGTAGAATTCCCAGCATAGAAATGTGCAATAAGCTATTAGAAAATATTCCAGGACTAGTGACAGAATATTAGTGTATGGGAACACTTTGCATCTAGTGATCATATTGCCATGAGATTCCAAGTTAACATGGAAAAAGAAAGGACTGAACCATGGGTCGAGATTCTAAATTGGAGAAAGGTCAATTCTGATGGTATCAGAATGGATCTGACAAGTGTGGACAGGCTGTTTTCTGGCAAAGGAGTACTTGGTAAGTGGGAGTTCTTCAGAAGTGAAGTTTTGAGGGTGTAGAGTTTGTATGTGCCTGTCAAAATAAAAGTTGAAAGGTAACTGGTGCAGGGAACCTTGGTTTTCAAGAGATATTGAGGCCCTGGATATTTTGTTCCTTCAAATGCCTCAGACTGTTGGGTGCTACAAAGTCTCATTAATGACTACAATATCATAATTCCACACCCTGAACTCATCTGACATCTTTTTTAGTCATCTTCTGTTGCTTTCTAAAAGCTTCCCAATAGATTTTGCTCTTTTGTTTGCCCTCTCTTTGCTTTTTATGTTGGCTTTGGCTTCTCATTTCATCCTCGGTTGTGTCCCCCTGCCTTTCTAATGCTTCCACTTCTTTGGGATGTATCGATCACTCAGCTCCCGAATTGCTCCCAGAAACTCCAGCCATTGCTGCTCCATCATCAATCCTACCAGCTTCCCCTCCCAATCACGTTTGGCCAGTTCAGTACAGAAACATGCCCACTCTGGACGATCAGAATGGTAATCTGTATGAGGAGACAAAATATATGGGGGAGATTTTAAATATTATTTTTTGCATCCACGTTTACTCAGGAGATGGACACAGAGTCGATAGAAGTGAGGCAAAATGGCATCAACTTCATGGACCCTGTACAGATTGCAGGGGTGGAGGTGTTTGCTGTCTGAAGGCAAATTAGTGTGGATAAATCCCCAGGGCCTGACAAGTTGTTCCCTGGGACTCTGCGGAAAACAAGTGCAGAAATTGTTGGGGCACAAGCACAGATATTTAAATAATCCTTAGTGACAGTTGAGGTACTGGAGGATTGGAGGACAGCCAATGTTGTTCCGCTGTTCAAGAAAGGCTCTAAAAATAAAGTAGGAAATTATACGTCAATGAGCTTGACATCAGTAGTGGGAAAGTCATTGGAACGTATGTGCAGGAACCAGATATGTAAGTATTTGGATAGATAGATTAAGGATAGGCAGCACGGCTTTGTGCATGCTAGGTCATGTCTATCCAATCTAATAGAGTCTCTCGAGGAAGTTGTCAGGAAAGTGGTTGAAGGCAAGGCAGTGGATGTTGTCTGCATGGACTTTAGCAAGGCACTTGACAAAGTCTGATATGGGAGGTTGGTCAAGAAGGTTCGGTCACTCAGCATTCAAGATAAGATAGTAAATTGCATGAGACACTGGTTTTGGGAGAAGCCGATGGTTGCCTCTCTGACTGGAGGCCTGTGACTAGTGGTTTGCCACAGGAATCGGTGCTGGATCTGTTGTTGTTTGTCATCTAGATCAGTAATCTGGATGATAGTGTGGTTAACTGGATCAGCAGATTTCTGGATGACACTAAGATTGGGGGTGTAGTGGACAGTGAGGAAGGGTATAATGGCTTGCAGTGTGATCTGGATCAGCTGGAGAAATGCAAAATGGAATTTAATGGAGACAAGTGCGAGGTGTTGCATTTTGATAGGACCTGGGTCTTACACAGTGAACGGTCGGGCACTGAGGGGTGCTGTAGAAGAAAGGGATCTGGGAATACATGTCCATAATTCACTGAAAGTGGTGACACAGTTAAATAGGGATGGAAAGAAAGATTTTGGCATATTGGCCTTCATGAACCAAAGTACTGAGTACAGGAGATGAATGCACGAGACATTGGTGAGGCCTAATTTGGAGTGTTGTGTGCAGTTTTATCACCTACCTACAGGAAAGATGTAAAAGAGGTTGAAAGAGTTCAGAGAAAATTCACAAGGATGTTGCCAGGTCTGGAGGACTTGGGTTATAGGGAAAGTTTGAACAGGACAGGACTTTATTCCTTGGAATGTAGAAGCTCAAGGGGAGATTTGATGGAGGTGTGCCAAAATTATGAGGGTTATAGATGGGGTAAATGCAAGCTGGCTTTTTCCACTGAGATGGGGTGGGACGACAACCAGAGGCCATGGGTTAAGGGTGAACAGTGAAACATGAAGGGGAACATGAGAGGAAAATTTTTCACACAGACGGTCATCCAGGTGTGGAATGAGCAGACAGTCCAACTGGTGCATGCGAGCTCAATTTCAACGTGTAAGAAGTTTGTATAGGTACCTGGATGGTAGGGGTACAGGGGTAGATAGTTTAAATAGTTCAACACAAACTAGATGGGCCAAAGGGCCTGTTTGTGTGTTGTACTTTTCTATGACTCTGTGACAAGAACATTAAATAATACTAATGTTCATTTAATTCCTTTTAACAGCTGTGCAGACCAACCATTCATCTGGGCAGAAAATGTTTTCATGGCTTTAAAACTGTGGCACTTTAAACTGACAGTAGATAAAAGAAAATCCCAGCTGTACGTCAACAAAGGGGAGAACCCATTCATCTGCTCAGACAGTGGGAATGGATTCAGTCGGTCATCTCAACTGAAGGTACATCAGCAAGTTCACACTGGGACAAGGCCATTCACCTGTTCTGTGTGTGAGAAGGGATTCAGTCGGTCTTCCCACCTGTGGACACACCGGTCAGTTCACTTCGAACAGAGGCTGGTCATCTGCTGAAGTTGTGGGGAAGGATTCACTCGGTTATCTGACCTAATGGCTCACCAGCGAGTTCACACCGGGGAGCGGCCGTTCACCTGCTCAGACTGTGGGAAGGGATTCACTGTGTCATCTCAGTTACTGAGACACCAGTCAGTTCACACTGGGGAGTGGCCATTCACCTGCTCAGTCTGTGGGAAGGGTTTCACTTGCTCATTTAATCTGAAGGTACATCAGCGAGTTCACACTGGGGAGAGGCCGTTCACCTGCTCAGACTGTGGGAAGGGATTCACTCAGTCATCTCAACTGATGGTACATCAACGAGTTCACTCTGGAGAGAGGCCGTTCACCTGCTCAGACTGTGGGAAGGGATTCACTCGGTCATCTCAACTGAAGGTACATCAGCGAATTCACACTGGGGTGAGGCCGTTCACCTGCTCAGTCTGTGGAGAGGGTTTCACAAAGTCATCTGCTGTACTGAGACACCAGTCAGTTCACACTGGGGAGAGGCCATTCACCTGCTCAGTGTGTGGGAAGGGATTCGTAGAGTCATTTGAACTGAAGATACATCAGCGAGTTCACACCGGGGAGAGGCCGTTCACCTGCTCAGTCTGTGCGAAGGGATTCACTTGCTCACCTCATCTACTGAGACACCAGTCAGTTCACACCAGGGAGTGACCATTAACTTGTTCAGTCTGTGGGAAGGGTTTCAATTGGTCATTTCACCTACTGACACACAAGGAAATGTTCGTTCACCTGCTCTGTCCGTGGGAAGGGATTCATTCAATCATCTCAACTGAAGGAACATCAGCGAGTCCACACTGGGGAGAGGCCGATCACCTACTGTGAATGTGGGGAAGTACTCGTGGTGGACATGGACTGTGCCTTTAAATGAGAGAGAGAGAGAAACTGTCTACAGTACTGCTGCCTGCTTCTTGGTTACCATGGTGAGAGAGAGGCGGAGTTATGTGATGGACAGTTCGCTGTTTACAGTTGCTTCTTGGTTGCCATGGTGAGAGAGAGGCGGAGCTATGTGATGGACAGTTCGATGTTCACAGTTGCTTCTTGGTTACCATGGTGAGAGAGAGGCGGAGCTATGTGATGGACAGTTTGATGTTCACAGTTGCTTCTTGGTTGCCATGGTGAGAGAGAGGCGGGGTGATGTGATGGACAGTTCGATGTTCACAGCTGCTTGGTTGCCATGGTGAGAGAGAGGCGGAGTTATGTGATGGACAGTTCAATGTTCACAGTTGCTTCTTGGTTGCCATGGTGAGAGAGAGGCGGAGTTATGTGATTGACAGGTCGATGTTCACAGTTGCTTCTTGGTTGCCATGGTGAGAGAGAGGCGGAGTTATGTGATGGACAGTTCGATGTTCACAGTTGCTTCGTAGCGTGTTTATTTAAGCAAGGTCAGATGACTCTCCCAGAGACACACAGTGGGACACCGGTTACGGCGACCGGTCAGTGAAAGGAGGCCAGTGACAGAGGAGTCACTGGGTGGAACTTTCGAGTGCCCACAAGCGAGGGTTGAGGATCGATCAGGGTAATTGATCAGTGGCTGTCACGGTGTGTGGAAGGGCTGACCCTGTGGAGGCTACCGGTGTGTCTACCCTTGCCTGGGCGGTAGTTTACCCTCGAAGACGGTCTCCTTAGTGATAAGCTGCGTTTGGCTAACTCGAGAGTGGATTTGGAGCCTGACGACGGAAGATCAATGGGACCTGTTTACTCGTTCTTCTCCTAGTGTGGTTTTCACCTTGGATTACAAATACCCCATTCTCTCCCTCTCTCACACCAATTGAACTGAACTTCCTTACATTACCATTGTAAGACTTTAACTCTTGTCACCCGAGCTTTAACGAGTTTGGGAATTATATTTACACACAAGTATATGCATAACACTGCTAACTTTTGATTTACCTGGTTTAAGTTACTATATTAAGTAGTTACTAATATATAGTAGTTTTTAATATCAAAACCAGACTCCAGGTGTGCTCTATTGCTGCTGGTTCATTTAAACCGCTGCATTTACGTAACATAATTGGGGCCTGCGTCCGGGATATGAACAAATTGTTTGGGGGCTGAATTGATTGATTAATGATCGATCTGATTGGGGAAATCCCCTTTGATTTGTCTGAGTGGAAGATCAGCAGCAATGGAGGTTGATGGGTTTCTGACAAAGACAACTCCTGAAGCATTGGATGGCGCAAAGAGGGTTGTGCTGTTGGAAATTGATCAGAAATTAAAACTTCAGGTGAGCACTAAAATGAGGAAGGCTCAGATACAGACATTAATAGTGGAGTATTATGTATCTAAGGAAGTGTTTGATGGATATGTGACAGGGGAGTATTGTGTATCTAAGGAAGTGTTTGACGGAGATGTGACACTGGTGTATTATGTATCTAAGGAAGTGTTTGACGGAGATGTGACGGGAGTATTATGTATCTGAGGAAGTGTTTGACAGAAATGTGACAGCGGAGTATTATCTATCTAAGGAAGGTTTGACGGAGATGTGTCAGCGGAGTATTATGTATCTGAGGAAGTGTTTGACAGAGATGTGACAGCGGAGTATTATCTATCTAAGGAAGGTTTGACGGAGATGTGTTGGAAATGTTTGCTGAAAGTAAACCTACTGAGACTGAGCTTCAGCTCCAGTTAGAAAAATTAAAGAGAGAGGCTGAGGATAAGCAAAGACAGCATGAGTTACGACTAAAACAGTTTGAGGCTGAGGAAGCGGACAAACAGAGGAAAGAGGCAGAAAGACAGAGGTGGTTCGAGGTGGAGAGATGGCCGCAAGGAGGTCCAGTGCCAGACCTTGGTGAGAGGTTTAGTGCCCGTTGAGAAGTTAAGTTGGTACCTCCATTTGATGAAGCAGAAGTTGATGAGTCCTTCTTGCATTTTGAAAAAGTGGCTCAGAATCGAAGGTGGCCGAAAGACAGCTGGGCTGTTGTGTTACAAAGTGTAATTCAGGGGAAAGCCCAGCAAGCGTATTCTGCCCTAACACTTGAAGAGGCAGCTAATTATGACTCAGTGAAAGAGGCTGTGCTCAAGCCTTATGAGTTGGTTCCGGACGCTTACAGACAAAAGTTTAGAGATTTGAGGAAATCTGGCAACCAAACATATGTGGAATTTGCCAATGAGAAGTCTGTGTACTTCAATCGTTGGTGCACCTCTGTTGGGGTAAATGAGGATATTAACAACTTGAAAGAGTTGGTTTTGATCGAAGAATTCAAAAGGTGCGTCCCTGATGACATAAAGCTGTATTTAGATGAAAAGGATGCTGCCACTTTGCAGGAGTCTGCTAGATTAGCAGATGAGCTTGTTTTGACCCACAAGGTGAAGTTTACCTCGGATGAGAGCTTCCAAGAGAGTAGCTGGGATGACCAGGGTAAACTAGAAGTGGAAGCTGGGACTAGTGATGAAAGCCTGGAACAGGAGGCAGTCCCAGTTGCCTGGGTTCAGGTTGTTGAAGCATCTGTAAACCCGCAGGATGCTGAGCATTGTGTTGAAGCTCAGTTAAAACTTGAAATGTCTGATTTGGTTGGAAGGGAATTCAGTCCTTTTGTGAAGTCTGGATTGGTTTCAGGACCCTTGGTCTTGCTGAGGGAACAGTGGTTTGATGAGAAAGTGGATGTTATTCTGTTAAATTGAGTTTTGGAATTTGAAAATAAACAACGGGGTTGTTTTTTCAAGTTTGTGGTTTTGAGAGGCAGGGCTTGGAGATCTCTCAAAACAAAGTGGAGTGTTATTTTGACCAGGAGAGACCATCTGCGGATGTTGTCATGGGAACATATGGAACGAAAGGTCTTGGGATATGGAACAAATGATTTGTTTGAAATTTGGGTTGAGTTTCGATCCAGGGTATTGATAAGTGACTCTCACAAGCAGACACACAGTGGCAGTGGGTGGAAGCCGTTGCAGAGAAGTGGGGAGGAAGGTTTGAAACAAAGAACTGAGTGACAAGGGGTCACTGTTTGGACTCTCCCAACAGCCCACAAGGGTGGGTTTGGTTATTGATTCCAGCGAATAGGAATGTGTGATTGTCACATAGTTTGATCCACTGGAGTGGGTCTTTCTGGTTGGGGAATAACGTTTGTGAATATCACTTCTGTTTTACCCTTACCTGGGCGTGGTAGTCCACTGGAAGACGGTATCCCTGTGGTAAATCACTGCTGGAGTTACTTCGTATGTCGTGGAACTGGACAAGTGGCTTTCACGTTGTGTGACTGGGGCAACCCTGTGGAATCTACCTGTGTGTGTTACCCTTGCCTGGGTGGTAGTTCCCCCTGAACACGCTACCCCTGTGATAAGCTATCTTTTGGTGATAATCCATACGTGGATTCTGGTTGAGTGTCCTGTGGTCACCACTTTGGGATGACCTGTAGCTGAATTCGGGCGTGGTGTTGTGGTAACCACTCGTGTCAAAAGGATATTCCGTGAAGATCACTGTAGGAGATACTTCGTGTGTGGATCTGGGAACGACAGAGATAAAACATGCAGCTATTTTTATCCTGTTTATCATCGAGGAAAACAATGTAATTGCCTTCTCTCGACATTCACCTTTGGGTTACAAAGGTAGGGCTCTCAGTACCATTGACCTCTGTTTCAGGACTGCCACGGGTGAAGTTTCACTGAAGTCTCACTTGAAGTATGTGTCTGATATGAAGAAGGAGCTGCAAAGGCTTATGAGTTGGCTGGGGAGGCGGCTGCCAAGCAGAATCGGAGAAATAAGAAGAGGTGTGACCAGAAAGTGAAGTTCTCCCAACTCCTGCCGGCAGACCGAGTCCTCGTAAGGAATTTGGGATTTCCTGGGAAGCACAAGCTGGCTGATCGCCAGTCGGGCACACCCTGTCTGGTGGAGAGTCAGTTGCCCAATTTACCGATAGGTGACATCCGAACAGACACCAAGATGTTAGTGTACAAAGCAGTGGTAATCCCAATGCTGCTGTATGCATCCGAAACCTGGACAACATACCGACGACATCTGAAGGCACTTGTAAAGTTCCATCAACGCTGTCTTCGAAACATCTTAAATATCAGCTGGGAAGATAGAAGAACCAATGAAGCAAAGACAACAAGCATTGAAGCCGACGTCCTCAGGAACCAACTAAGATGGAGCGGTCATGTTGTTCGGATGAAAGACAAACGGCTGCCAAAACAAATCGTAAACGTAAAAGAGGCGGACAACAGAAGAGATTCAAAGACATCTTAAAAGCCACCATGAAGAAATGTAACATCACATCAACAATTGGGAAGCCAATGCCAAGGACAGGAAACTCTGGCAAGCCATCATCCGAGAAGGAACAGCAACTTTCGAAGCCAACAGATGTGCAGAATTAGAAGAAAAGAGAAGAAAATGGAAAGAGAGGCAGCAACAACCAAAGCCCGATCTGCCATCTGGAACTACCTGTCCTGAATGCAGAAGAACTTTCAAAGCCAAGATTGGACTCATAAACCACTTGAGAGCCCATAAGTAGATCAACAGAATGAAGTCCATCATCCTCGACCTCGAGGGATAGCCACGATGATGTGGTGGAGAGTCAGTTGCCCAACTTACTGGTTTTGCGAGTGCGGCCCGAGGATGGGAAGGGGCCGGTCAAGATTCTCCATCGGAATCATCTGTCGCCCCTGGGGTGAGATGTACAGGTGGAACGGGAGCCCCAGGTGCCGGCTACACCCAGTACCGGACTCTGCGTCCATGCAGGGTGGAGGAAGAACGCACACCGGGAGAGACGGGCCCCGTCCCAGCCCCTGTGAGGGACACTGACTCAGAGGAGGATGATGACTCGGACGATTGGTGCATGTGGCCGTTCGCTGAGGCCCCCGTGATGGAGGGGGAGGCTCCTGGCCGAAATCCACCCTGCCGTAAACCTCCAGGCGCCAACTGCCAATGCATTGGAAGCACCTGACCACAGCAGACTCTGAGCCCATCTGAAATCTTCGAGTCTCCGACCAGCCCCTCTGATACAGCCTCCCGAGCACCATCCTCTGCCGAGCGCTTTGACCCCACCCCGGCCACCGAGCAACAAGCAAAGCCGAGAACTCGGGGCCTTCTCCTCCGGAGATTCTGGACCACGTGGTAGCAGCGGCGGCGAAGAAGGCATTTCAGAAGTTTCTCCAGATGTTCCTCCGAGCTCTCACATCTGTCTCCATCAAATCAGGATTGTGCACGGCACCCTACTTGACAGATTACAGATATCATCCACCGGAGTGGCCGCTGCGCACTGCATCGTGCCGCCATCTTCTCCTCCTCCTGCGGATACGGGTGGAACAAATCAATGGAGAATTGTTATGCTATCTTGTATGTGTGAGCTGAGCGGGAGTTCGCCGTCTTTTTCAGGAGGCGAGCGAGGAGGACGGACGTGTGAGGAGCGGATAGCGGTTCCAGGGTGACGGATACTGGAAGTCGGCGGTTCGGACGGTGGCCGAGGGCTCGGAGGGTCATTGTGGATGGAACTGGAGGTGTGAGCTCCAAAGTATTAAAACATTGGTTTCTGACCCTGCTCCGTTGAACATCCAACTAATGGTTTCCCATTCTGTTTTCAGTTTTTAGAGGAGAGTGGTGTTTTCTAACAACCCTTTAGATGCAGGGAAAATGACCCACATGTGGAAATGAGCCGTGAACAAGGAGGTTAACTACCAATGTCATTCTTCCTCAGCCCAGAGATTCGAGGAGTGAAGAACATCTCAGACAGAACTGCAGTCGGCTCGACTTCTTCAGTCTGCAGGAAATTCAAGGGAAACCTCTTCACCCACAGAGTGGTGACTGTTTGGAACCCATCATCACAGGGAGAGCGAAAGGGGAACAGGGGAGGATTTAAAAGGACTGTCGTGGAACTGAATCACTGGCAGGGTGCAGCCAGCCTGAGTTAACTCTCTCCTGTATATTAGTTGTGTAATAAATTCACTAAGTACCAGAGACAGAGTTTAAAATAGAACTGATTTATTTGTCTCAGATGGAGAATATTAAACTCCAGTCCCATTAGAGGTGAATGTGCAGCAGAAGAAATTCCTCCCATGCCCAGTGACCAGGGTGCAGAACTAGGTGTAGTGAGCAGCAACAATAATTGCAGAGTTCAGCACCAACAGTCACTGTCAAAATTGCATTCAGCAACAGTGGTGGACAAATATCGAGCATGCAGCTTATTGAAACTTTCTCCCCAGTGTGAACCCGGTAGTGTGTCATAAGTGTAAAATGCTGTAAGGTTTCACTGCTAATGTAATGGCCTCTCTGCAATGTTTCACTGCTGAGGTAATGCGTTCTTTTTTAAAATTACTTTATTTACAATTTTCAATTTTACAAAGACAAAATATATTGAAGATAAAACAATACCAAGGAAATACAGCACCAGGGGGAGCACGGACAAAACAAATCGAAAACAGAAAAACAAAAAGTCTGCCAGACAATTTACAAGATTACTTAAATAAACTTTCAGAAAAGGAGTGGACACAATAGTAACATCACAGTTTCTCTGTAGCAGAAATGTTTAGGTTACAACTAGAGATAACAGGGTTTTGAATGCTGGGCTATCCAATGACAGAAATGTTCTCTCTTGTGAGTCTGGAAGGGAGATTTTCGTGGTGTTTTGCTGGGGAGAGATGAGAAGACGCCAATGGAGAGAGTGGGCTCTTTTTTTTGGTTTTCTTTATGAACCCTATAGTCAAAGTCAGAATTATAAAGCTCAATCGTTTAATCACATATTGTGTATTGTTTGTTATTTCAGGGTACTGATTTGTAACAGGGGAGACATCGCACAGCATCCACCCAAATGAGATTTCTTAAGTTTGGCTGGGCTGGGGGGCTACCACACCCTATATTAAGCTGCTAGCTGAAGTGAGAGTTTTGTTAGGCAAGACGACTGAGTAAATCGCTTCCACATTCACAGCAGGTGAACAGCAACTCCCCAGTGTGAACCTGGTAGTGTGTCATAAGAATAGATAACTGAGTGAATCCTTTACCACATTCACAGCAGGTGAGCGGCCTCTTCCCAGTGTGAACTCAATGATGCAAATTTGGTTGATTTGGCTGAGAGAATCTCTTCCCAAAGTCTGAGCAGCTGATCAGCCTCTACCCAGTGTGAACTCGCTGGTGTCTCTGCAGCTGAGATGACTGAGTGAATCCCTTACCACACACTGAGCAAGTGAACGGCCTCTCCCCAGTGTGAACTCGCTGATGTACCTTTAGTTGGGATGAGCAAGTGAATCCCTTCCCACAGACTGAGCAGGTGAATGGCCACTCCCCGGTGTGAACTGACTGGTGTCTCAGTAACAGAGATGACAAAGTGAATCTCTTCCCACAATCCGAGCAGATGAAGGGCCGGTCCCCGGTGTGAATTCGCTGGTGTGCCATTAGGGTGGATGACCGAGAGAATCCCTTCCCACAGTCTGAGCAGAGGAACGGCCTCTCTCTAGTGTGAACTGTCTTGTGTAACAGTAGGTGGGCTGACTGAGTGAATCTCTTCCCACAGTCTGAGCAGGTGAATGGCCTCTCCCCATTGTGAACTCGCTGATGTACCTTGAGTTTAGATGAGCAAGTGAATCCCTTCCCGCAGTTCGAGCAGGGTAATGGCCGCTCCCTGGTGTGAACTCGCTGATGTACCTTCACTTGGGATGACCAAGTGAATCCCTTCCCACAGTCTGAGCAGATGAATCGCCACTCCCCAGTATGAACTGACTGGTGAGCCATTAGGTCAGATGATCGAGTGAATTCTTACCCACAAATTCAGCAGATGACCAGCCTCCGCCCAGTGTGAACTGACTGGTGTGTCCACAGGTGGAAAGACCAACTGAATCCCTTCTCACACACAGAACAGGTGAATGGCCTTGTCCAGTGTGAATTTGCTAATGTACCTTCAGTTCAGAAGACTGACTGAATCCATTCCCTCTATCTGATCAGATGAATGGGTTCCTCCCTGTGTAAATTGACGGGAATGCCAGTCCGTCTGATGATTGAGAGAATTCCTCCCTACAGTCTGAGCAGGAAGAATGATTGAGTGAATCCCTTGCTCTACTTCTTAAATATCTGGACAGAGACAGCAAAACTGGCGTGTTGTGTTCGAGATTCCAGTAGACAAATTCCTTGTCATTTTTAACCTGTAAAAAAAAGATTTACAAAATCCATCAAACGGTGTTGGACAACCTTTCAGATTAGATCACTTGAGTTGTCAAAGTGTGATCTGGCATCACACTGTTACAGTGAAGTTCAACCCAAATAGGAGAACAAAATCATCTTCTAGCAAGACACAGTACTGGTATCTGGAATGACCATCAAATTCTCTGATGCTATTCCTGTCTCTATAAGAATGGAGCATTTCTGCCATCTCCAATCTGTGACCTGGCTCAGTTTGACTCTCTCCATTGGTATTATTCCCTGTTCCCACTGAGCTGCATGGGTTCCTGGCCCCACAGTAACACTCTCACACAAATAGCCAGCAGTGCATTCCACGCACCCACCACTGTCTGGGTAAAAAACTTACCCCTGACTTCCCCTCGGTATCTATTTCCAAGCACCTTAAAACTATGCCCCCTCGTGTTAGCCATTTCAGCCCTGGGAATAAACCTCTGGCGATCCACACGATCAATGCCCTCATCATCTAATACATCAAAAAAGTCTCCAAACATAAACAAGAAATTATACATTGCTTTGAGGATTTGGTAGAAGTATACTAAATTTTGAGGGTATAGATAAAGTAAATGCGAGCAGCTTTTTCCACTGAGGTTGGGTGGGATAACAACCAGAGGACATGGGTAAGTGGGGAAGGAAAAAATTTATTGGAAACATTTGGAAAAGTTCTTTACTGAAATGGTCATGAGAGTATGGAATGCACAAGTGGTGAATATCAGCTCAGTTTCACCATTTAAAAGAAGTTTGGATGGGAGCCTGGATGGTGGGGGTATGGAGGGCAATGGTCCCGTTACTGGTAGTTTCATTAGACAGATTAAATGTTTCTTTCAGTGTTGACTAGATGGGCCAAATATCCTGTTTTCATACTGAACTTTTCAATGTTTCTATCACAGATAAGATGGCCAAACTTGTTTGGAAGGGAAAAGTTGGGAGTGACAACGGAGCAGCAATGGCTGGAGTTTCTGGGAGCAATTCGGGAGCTGAGTGATAGATACATCCCAAAGAAGTGGAAACATTGGAAAGACAGGAGGACACAACTGTGGATGAAATGAGAAGCCAAAGCCAAGATAAAAGCCAAGGAGAGGGCAAACAAAAGAGCAAAAAATATTGGGAAGCTTTTAGAAACCAACAGAAAACGACTAAAAAAAAGTTGAATGACCTCGGGGGTGGAATTATGATATTGTAGTCATTTAACAGTCTTGGTTGCACCCAACGGTCTGAGGCATTTAGAGGAACAAAATACCTGGGGCCTCAGTATCTCTTGAAAACCAAGGTTCCCTGCACCAGTTACCTTTCAACTTTTATTTTGCAGGCACGTACAATCTCTGCACCATCAAAATTTCACTTCTGAAGGCCTCCCACTTACCAAGTACTCCTTTGCCAGAAAACAGCCTGTCCCAAACCACACTTGCCAGATCCTTTCTGAAACCATTAAAATTGACCTCTCTCCAAGTTAGAATCTCAACCCATGGTCCAGACCACTATTTTTCCATATTTACTTTGAATTTCATAGCATTATGATCACTAATTTCTGTCACCAGCCCTGGATCATCAGCTCATTGCACACTTCTACGTCAGGAATTCTACGTACTGATTAAGGGCACATTTGACAAACTATACCCCATCTAGTCCTTTTACAGTATGGGAGTCCCAGTCAATATATGGAAAGTTAAAATCACTTACTGAATCAACCTTTGTTTCTTGGCATGGTCTGCAATCTCTCTACAAATTTGTTCCTCAATATCCCTCAGACTGTTGGGTGCAACCAAGTCCCAATAATGGCTACAATATCATAATTCCCTGTCCTGAGCTCATCTGGCTTTCCTACTATGCTTCGTGCATTGTGATATACACAGCTCAGCACATTCATCGCCCCATGCTCAACCATTTGATTGCTGGCTGTATCTGAGGTCTGAACAACATCTGACTGGTGTCAAGGAAACAAACTCTCCCTCATTGTCACAAAAACAAAGGAGCTGATTGTGGACGACAGGAGGAATGGAGACAGGCTAAGCCCTATTGACATCAATGGATCTGGGGTTGAGAGGGTGAACAGCTTTAAGTTCCTCGGCATAAACATCACCGAGGATCTCACATGGTCTGTACATACCGGCTGTGTTGTGAAAAACGCACAACAGTACCTCTTTCACCAGAAGCTTGGAATGGGGCCCCAAATCCAGAGAACTTTCTACTGGCACACACATTCCAATAACTTTCCCACTACTGATGTCAGGCTCACCCACGTATAATTTCCTATTTTATTTTTAGAGCCTTCCTTGAACACTGGAACAACATTGGCTGTTCTCCAATCCTCCAATATCTCACCTGTCACTCAGGATGATTTAAATATCTGTCCTTGTGCCCCGACAATTTCTGCAGTTGTCGGCCGCAGGGTCCTAGGGAACAACTTGTCAGGCCCTGGGGATTGATCCACGCTAATTTGCCTTCAGACAGTAAACACCTCCACCTCTGTAATCTGTACAGGGTCCATGAAGTTGATGCTGCTTTTCCTCACTTCTATAGACTCTGTGTCCATCTCCTGAGCAAAAAATCTCCCACATCTATTTTGTCTCCTCATATGGATTACCATTCTGATCTTGCAGAGTATTAATTTTTCCCTTGCAATCTTTTCACACTCAACATACCTGCAGAATCCATGAGCATCCTCCTTCACCTTGTCTGCTGAGGCAACCTGATGTCTTCTTTTATTTCTTTCATAAGTGTTCACTTGAATTTCCTGTATCTCATAAGTACCCCATTTGTTCCTATCTGCCTGTACCTGGTATGCACCTCCTTTTTATTGATCTGGGGGAGGAAAGCCAAAGGGGTGGTAGAGCTGCATGGTGGGAGGTGGGGGTGGGGGGGTGTTAAACTAAAGTTGCAGGGGGAATGGGAGCCTGAATAACAGAACAGATAGTGGAGGGGTTGTGGAGACAGATGTTGTTCAGTCCTCAGACAAATTCAGGAATGAAAAAGTTGAGCATGGTGCAGTAAATATGCTCAATCCTGTATATTTCAATACAAGGAGCAGCGTAGGAAAGGCAGATGTGTTCAGGGCATGGATCAACACCTGGAATTAAGATACTAGGATCTGGCAACTGTGGACTGGGACAGGCTGCTTTATGGAAAAAGTGTGCTTGGTAAATGGGAGGCCTTCAAAGCAAAGTTTTCAAAATACGAAGTGGGTATCTGCTTGTCAGAATAAAAGGTAAAGATAGAAACTGTAGGGAACCTTGGTTTTCAAGAGATATCGAGACCTTGGTGAAGCACAAAATGGAGTTGCATAACAGGGATAGGCAGGCAGGTTCTTATGGAGTATAAGAAATGCAGGAGAACACATAAGAAATAAATCAGGATGGCTAAAAGAAGGCACGAGGCTGCACTCGCAGAAAAGATGAAGGATAATCCTCAGGGTTTCTAGAGATAGATTAAGAGCAAAAGGATTGCAAGGCACAATGTTGTTCCTCTGGAAGACCGGAATGGCAATCCATATGTGGATGGGGGAGATCTTAAGTATTTTTATCATCTCTATTTACTCAGGAGATGGACAAAGATTGTATGGGAGTATGGAAAAGTGGCATTAAAATCATGGACCCTGTACAGATTTAATAAGAGAAGTTATTTTGCTGTTCAACATAGAACACAGGACACAGAAATCTACAGCATATTCCAGGCCATTCAGCCCACAATGTTGTGCCAAGCATGTAACTTACTCTAGAAACTGCCTAGAACTTCCCTAGAGCATAGACCACTATTTTTCTAAGCTCCATGTACCTATCTAAGAGGCTGTTAAAAGACCCTATTGTACCTGCCTCGACAACCGCCGCTGGCAGTGCATTCCACACACCCACCACTCTCTGTGTAAAAAAAAACTTACCACTGACATCCGCTTGGTATCTATTTCCAAGCACCTTAAAACTATGCGCCTCATGTTAGCCATTTCAGCCCTGGGAAAAACCTCTGGCTCAATGCCCCTCATCATCTTATACACCTAAACAAGGTTCCTAATATAAACAAAGAAAGTATACATTGCTTTGAGGATTTGTTAGTATACAAAATTATGAGGGTATAGATAGGGTAAATGCTAGCAGCTTTTTCCACTGAGGTTGGATGGGATGACAACCAGAAGTCATGGGTAAGTGGGGAAGGTGAAAATTTAACAGGAACATTTGGAAAAGTTCTTTACTGAAATGGTCGTGAGAGTGTGGAATGAGTTGTCAGCACAACTGGTGAATATGAGCTTGGTTTCACCATTTAAAAGAAGTTCGACAGGTACCTGAATGGTAGGGGTATGGAGGGCGATGGTCCCAGTGCAGATAGTTGCATTAGACAGGTTAAATCTTTTTGGCATTGACTAGAAGGGCCAAATACCCTGTTTCCATACTGAACTTCTCCATGTTTCTATGACAGAGAAGCTGGCCAAACTTGTTTGGAAGGGAAAAGGTAGGAGTGACAATGGAGCAGCAATGGCTGGAGTTTCTGGGAGCAATTCGGGAGCTGAGTGATCGATACATCCCAAAGAAGTGGAAACATTGGAAAGGCAGGAGGACACAACTGTGGCTGAAATGAGAAGCCAAGGCCAACATAAAAGCCAAAGAGAGGGCAAACAAAAGAGCAAACACTATTGGGAAGCTATTAGAAACCAACAGAAGATGACTAAAAAACAGTCCAATGAGCTCAGTGCGTGGAATTATAATATTGTAGTCATTAACGGGTCTTGGTAGCACCAAACAGTCTGAGGCATTTGGAGGAACAAAATATCCGCGGCCTCAATATCTCTGGAAAAGCAATGTTCCCTGCACCAGTTACCTTTCAACTTTTATTTTGACAGGCACATACAAGCTAGACACCCTCAAAATTTAACTTCTGAAGGTCTCCCACTTACCAAGTACTCCTTTGCCGGAAAACGTCTGTCCCAAACCACACTTGTCAGCTCATTTCTGATACGTTCAAAATTGACTTTTCTCCAATTTAGAATCGCAACCCGTGGTCCGGACCTATCTTTTCCCATATTTACTTTGAATCTCATAGCATTATGATCACTAATTTCTGTCACCAGCCCTGGATCATCAGCTCATTGCACACTCCTACGTCAGGAATTCGACCTACTGATCAGGGGCACATTGACAAACTCTACCCCATCTAGTCCTTTTACAGTATGGGAGTCCCTGTCAATATATGGAAAGTTAAAATCATTTACTGAATCAACCTTTGTTTCTTGGCATGGTCTGCAATCTCTCAACAAATTTATCCTCTAAATCCCTCAGACTGTTGGGTGCAACCAAGTCCCAATAATGGCTGCAATATCATAATGAGGGGTTGAAATTTGGTGAAAGAGGGAGAGAAATCGTGCATTCTAAAAGGTTTACTAAAATGTTGCCTGGGTTTCATCTCCTAAGTTACAGGGAAAGGTTGAAAAAGTTGTGTCTTTACTCTTTGGAGCGTAGAAGGTTGAGGGGGGCTTGATAGAGGTGTTTAAAATTATGAGGGGGATAGATAGAGTTGACGTGGATAGGCTTTTTCCATTGAGAGTGGGGGCGATTCAAACAAGAGGACATGAGTTGAGAGCTAAAGAGCAAAAGTTCAGGGGTAACACGAGGGGGAACTTCTTTACTCAGAGGGTGGTAGCTGTGTGGAACGAGCTTCCAGCAGAAGTGGTTGAGGCAGGTTCGATGTTGTCGTTTAAAGTTAAATTGGATAGATATATGGACAGGAAAGGAATGGCGGGTTATGGGCTGAGTGTAGGTCGGTGGGACTAGGTAAGAGTAAGAGTTCGGCACGGACTAGAAGAGCCGAGACGGCCTGTTTCCATGCTGTAATTGCTACATGGTTATATGGTTATAATTCCCTGTCCTGAGCTCATCTGGCTTTCCTACGATGCACATTCATCGCACCATGCTCAACCATTTGATTGCTGACTCTATCTGAGGTCTGAACAACATCTGACTGGTGTCAAGAAACCAAACTCTCCCTCATTGTCACAAAAACAAAGGAGCTGATTGTGGACGAGAGGAGGAATGGAGACAGGCTAACCCCTATTGACATCAGTGGATCTGGGGTTGAGAGGGTGAACAGCTTTAAGTACCTCAGCATAAACATCAGCGAGGATCTCACATGGTCTGTACATACTGGCTGTGTTGTGAAAAAAGCACAAAAACATCTCTTTCACCTCAGACGGCTGAAGAAGTTTGGGATGGAGCCCCAAATCCTAAGAACTTTCTACAAGGACATAATTGAGAGCATCCTGACTGGCTGCATCACTGCCTGGTATGGGAACTGTACTTCCCTTAATCGCAGAAACCTGCAGAGAGTGGTGCGGACAGCCCAGCACATCTGTAGATGTGAACTTCCCACTATTCAGGACATTTACAGAGACAGGTGTGTAAAAAGGGCCCAAAGGATATTGGGGACCCAATTCACCACAACCACAAACTGTTCCTGCTGCTACCATCCAGGAAATGGTAACACAGCAAAAGGACCAACAGGCTCCGGGACATCATCTTCCACCAGGCCATCAGACTGATTAATTCATGCTGATACAATTGCATTTCTATGTTATATTGACTGTCCTATGTACAAACTATTTATTATAAATGACTATAAATTACACATTGCACATTTAGACGGAGACATAATGTAAATATTTCTACTCCTCATGTATATGAAGGATGTATGTAATAAAGTCAATTCACCCTCCCCACTATCTGTTCTGTCATTCTGGCTCCCATTCCCCCTACAACTTATTTGAACCACATCACCCTCTCCCCACACTAGCACTAGCGAGCCTCACCACTGGGATATTAGTCCCCTCTCACCCCTTTGACTTTCCTCTGTCAGTGATCCCCCCGACAGTGTCTAAAGTGGGTCCACCTGTTGTTGTGCGGGACGGACACAAGATTACTCTGCGATGGCCATTTCACCTCATTCCCCTTCCCGACTCTCACCCAGTTTCCCGTGTCCCGCACCTGGGGTGTACCTCACCTCTCCTCATCTCACATGGGGGCAGAACAAAGGTGATTTTCTCAACAGCTGATGTCAAAGATTTTGTTCCCTCGGAGGGAAATGGAAATAAATCAGAAACCGGACATTTACTTTCGGATTTGTTCCGCTTTGACGGAGAGAGGAACGCCGGGACGGACGACTGATTCAGCGAGGTAACGCCCTCTCGGCTTCTCCGCCTCTGCTATTGGTTGTAACCAGTGATTGACATCGTTTCGCACCAATGGGAATAGCGTAGCGCCTGACTCCTCTGTTGACAGCGGTGGGGAGGGGCTAGTCACGTGATTAGTAGCCCAGCCGTTAAACCGAAAAAGCTCGAGCTCTCCAGCGCGTGGGTGACGTAAGACACGGCGCACGTGAGGGCAGATCCCGGTGTGGAGGACCCACGTGTGACGTCAAACGCGTGGGTGCACCTGTGTGACGTCACCTGTGGGGGAGCGCTCGTATTTGAAAACACCTGAATGGACGTTTCTGATGATTTCGGTGGGACAACAACATTAATCACGGGTTTCATCACTGAATCCAGTGTTGTGAGATGTAAAGTCCCCTGTTATGTGTCCGGCTGTGCCGTGTTGTTGGTGGAGTGGGCAGCCTGGTGTTTGTCTCGATTCGGGTCACAACACCAGAATTGCCAGCGGGGTCCACACACAGTGTATTAGTCAACTGAAAACCTCTCGTCCCTGCAGTCTCTGTCTCCTGGTAAACTCAACACCCTGACAATGTGGACCATAGACACCCCTTCCTCTCAGAGTCAGGGGATCACTCAGACAGCTGATCACTGAGAGGAATTATATTTATTGGTCATTAAAGTTCACCCAGATTCGTGTGGACGGATTTGATGTGGAGTTCGGGGTGTCACAGTGAAAGGGCCGGACGGCCGAACTCTCTCCGTTGTCCAAACATCCTTCCAGGTGAGGCGACACTGCACCTGTGAATCTTCCGGGGTCGCCCGTTGTGTCCGCTGCTCCCGATGCGGCCGCCTCGACACTGGTGACACCAGACCCTCCGCAGTTGTGCGGGGTAGGGTTGTGTTTTTTGGGGGGGGGATCGATGTTATTGTTCCCTTTTGTGCGGGAGGGGTGGGTTTTGGGGGTTGATGATCGGGATGCCGTTCTTTTTGATGCGGGGGGTGGGGTGGGAGTTTGTTTTTTCTCTCTGAACGACTTTCATGTTCTTTCTTTGTTTCGTGGCTCTCTGGAGAAGAAAAGAAACTCAAGAGTTGTTTACGGATACCTGCTTGATAATAAATTAACCTTTGAACTATCCGCTCCTAGCAGGACTTCCCGGTGTCCAAACATTTTCATTCCCATTCCGATTCCCATTCCCGTTCCGACGTGTTAACCCATCGCCTCCTCTTGTGCTAAGATGAAGCCACCTCAGGGTCGAGGATCAGGACCTTATATTCCTTCTGGGTACCCCTCGCCCCCCAACCCGATGGCATGAATATCGATTTCTCCTTCCGGTGAACAAATCTCTCCCTCACCCCTCCCTCCCACTCCCTCTCTTCCTCTCTGACTTTCCACGTCCTCTCACCTGCTGATCACTTCTCTCTGGGTCCACTGCTCCATCCCTTTCTCCTATTCTCCACTCTCCTCTCCTATTAGATTCTATTTTCTTCAGCTTTTCAGCTTTCCCACCTACCTGGCTTCACCTATCACCTTCCAGCGAGACATTTCCTCATCCGGACCGATTTTATTCAGGTATTTCCGTCATTTCATCTCAGTCCTGAAGGAGGGTTCAACTGGAAACGTCGACTGTTGACTCTTTTCGATAAATGCTGCCCGGTCTGCTCAGTTCCGCCAGCATTTTGTTTGTGTTGCTTTGGATTTCCAGCACCTGCAGACTTTAAACACAAGGAATTCTGCAGATGCTGGAAATTCAAGCAACACACACCAAAGTTGCTGGTGAACGCAGCAGGCCAGGCAGCATCTCTAGGAAGAGGTGCAGTCGACGTCCTGATGAACGGTCTCGGCCTGGAACGTCGACTGTACCTCTTCCTAGAGATGCTGCCTGGCCTGCTGCGTTCACCAGCAACTTTGATCTGCAGACTTTGTCGTGTTTGTGATTTACCTCCCTGTTGTCGCTCCGGCCTTCCGGCCACTGGTGGCGCTGCATGGACCTCCGGCCACTGGTGGCGTTGCACGGACCTCCGGACACTGGCGGCGCTGCACGGACCTCCGGCCACTGGTGGCGCTGCCGCGAACATGCTGCTAAACGCATGCGCGCTGCCGAATGCAGCTGCCGTTGGTGGGTCTCCGATTCGGGGCGGCGGTGAGTGGAAACATCCCCGAGTTTGTGTGAATCTGGGCCGCTTAAATTCGGAAAGTCCCGGGCCCGAGCTCTGTCTGACGGCTGGAGCAGGGGTGCAGTGCCAGTTTTTTAGGTGCTGGAGCTGGACGAGGGGTGATTGATAAGTTCGTGGCCTAAGTTAGAAAGCCTGAAGTTTACAGCTGTCGTTAGATGTACGTGTAGTTCCGCTCTGTGAGTGATCATGCAGAAAGTTTGAAGCTAATAACTGTTGTGGTATTTCTGTTTCAGATAATTGAAAATTGACTGGTTTTCAAAATTGACTCCTTCCACCTCAGGCTAAGAAACTCGATGTCACACCTAGTTAGTCTACCAGCTCATTTCATGCACTGGGTAACTTCCTTCCCCCATTCATGTAATGAGCAGGTATACAAATTGGGTGTGGCATATATAAATGAATAGGGCTTCATATAATGTCAAGCACTAAACCAAGATGAAAGAAATATATGAAATCCAGAGCTCAATAGACAATAGGTGCAGGAGTAGGCCATTCGGCCCTTTGAGCCAGCACCGCCATTCACTGTGATCATGGCTGATCATCCACAATCAGTATCCAGTTCCTGCCTTAACCCCATAACCTTTGATTCTGCTATCTTTAACTGCTCTGTCCATTGCTTTCTTGAAAGCATCCAGAGACTTGGCCTCCACTGCCTTCTGGGGCAGAGCATTCCACATATCCACCACTCTCTGGGTGAAAAAGTTTTTCCTCAACTCCGTTCTAAATGGCCTGCTCCTTATTCTTAAACTGTGGCCTCTGGTTCTGGACTCACCCATCAGCAGGAACATGTTTCCTGCCTCCAGCATGTCCAATCCCTTAATAATTATAGATGTTTCAATTAGATCCCCTCTCAGGCTTCTAAATTCCAGAGTATACAAGCCCAGTCGCTCCAATCTTTCAACATATGACAGTCCCGCCATCCCGGGAATTAACCTTGTGAACCTACGCTGCACTCCCTCAATAGCAAGAATGTCCTTCCTCAAATTTAGAGACCAAAACTGCACACAGTACTGCAGGTGTGGTCTCACCAGGGCCCTGTACAACTGCAGAAGGACCTCTTTGCTCTTATACTCAATTCCCCTTGTTATGAAGGCCAGCATGCCATTAGCTTTCTTCACTGCCTGCTGTACTTGCATGCTTGCTTTCAGTGACTGATGTACACAGAAATATAGTGACAGTTAAGACATTAACAAGATTATAGCCTATCAAACATCTGAACAGGGATACAGGCCTGACTTCGAAGGACCATTACTTTCAGAACTGCATTTGGAGCCGGTTAGAAAATTTGAACGAGATGCAGGCGAAACACAGCTTTTGTTAGTTTTACTGTTATCAATGACTTGTATGTTATCCTTGTTACACTCCTCAGCTTGTTTACGGAAGAAAGAAGTTAACATTGTTTGCTTAGAAGCCACAGGGTTGTTGGTGAGAAAAATTTACTTTTGTATTAGTGAGTAATCCACGGACCACCACAGATGTAGCCTTACTAATACGACTGAGTCAGAGCAGACAGCAGGGCCCACAGCGCTTAGCAGTGTTCCTAAGCAGGTATAAAAATAACAGAAATAAAGCAAGTAAGTTTTTTACACTTTTAGATATCTACATTGGAACCAAGTAATCAAGTATGAAAAAAAAACGTCTAGTGAAGTTTTGCTAAAGCCAAGAATATTGCTGAATATTAGTATCAAAAGTGGAAGGTTGGCAACTCTGCCTCGTACCGTTTCTCTCACAGAAATGTTTGGACAGGAAGTGTATCTGTGAGTGTCGATACTCACAATATCCTCACACGTCGAGTACTACATGGTTAGACCTATACAGATTCTGTTTAGTCTTTAAATGTATAAAAAGTTAAAGAAGCTTGAATCTTTACATAAATTGTTCTCGTATCTATACGAATAAAAAATATCGTATTTGGAAGTGATAAATGTTAATAGGGGAGGAGGGCAACCATTTGGGAGGTTTGGAAATGCGTTTCGTCTCGTTCATTGCCTCCCTAAGTTACTCTTTTTCCTATCAACACAAAGAGACAAACAGCCTCTTTCCAATCAACTACAGTTGGTGGAGCTCGGCCAAGGGGTTGATGCGCTATTAATGACAGTTGAAATGATGTAAAACTAGCTTATAGCCTAGAAATTTTTTTCCCCATTTGCCTTGTGAAAAAAACTAAATTCACTTTATCCAGGTGTAGAAGAAGATTTTGGATGATTACCTTGATTACCTTGGGTTTCGATGTTCATTCCTTGCTTAATACAGCTGCTACCTGGAATCCAATGGTACCCGTTGGAAAGAGCAGAAAAACACTCACACTTGTGTCCAGTCGTCCCTCGGCTGGAGAGAGACGGAGGATCTGTGAAATGGAGGGAGGCTACAGCAGGGCATGCTGGGAAAACAACGGGTCGAGCGAGGACAAATTTCACAAATACCTAAATAAAAAACAGTCACAGCTCCAGGATTTCACCAAAAACGATCAAATATCCTATCCTAATGTTATTAGTGGTATTTTCCCCACCAGTTACCACTCCCTATCCCAAACCCCCGCCTCTGTAAAATTCCCCCTATTTAATATGCGGCCGCTGTTAAATTCCCCGCTTGTTCATTTTGACGTTTTTTTACCGAGGTGCCGGAGTGGTGCCCCGGTGAGCTCCGGCAGCACTGCACTCCTGTTTAGATCCAAGTAAAATGGACCCGGGGATCAAGCTGCCCGGGTTTGTGAGGTGTTGAGCCAGTATTTCTGGTCTGGGATCAAATGTTTGTTTCTGGAGTTCCTCTGGAAGCAATGCTGTTAACCTGAGGAGAGAATGAGTTTGTATTCCATCCCTCACAAGGACAGGCTGTGATTAAATGGGCTGTTCTGTGTTTGCACCAGCAGAAATAGACCTGGGGGGGTTTCAGTGTTCAAACTGTGTTTGGAAATTCCTCCACGCTGTCACTTGTCTGTCAGACAGTGGAAATCAAACAGAAACTCAACTTGCTGGAGATCTGCACTAAATTCTGAACCCATTCTGACAGAAGATTGTGAACCTGAATGGTTAAATTTGTTTCTCTCCCCACAGCAGTTCCTTTCCTGTTGAGCGACTCTGGTGATTCCAGTTTCTTTCTATTAAATTCACTCTGGGATGGTTTACATTTCCTGATTGTCTGTTGTACTTGGGAATGTGTTCAGTGCAGTTGTTGCTGACAAGGTTCACATGAATAATCTCAGGAATGATCGGTTTTATGTGTGAGGAGCATTTGATGGTTATGGGGCTGTGCTCAGTGGAGTTCAGACGGGGTGGTGAAAGGGGAGGTGGTTAAGTAAACCTACTGAATGCTGAGAAGCCTGGATACAGTGGACATGGAGAGGATGTTTCCATTAGACGGAGAGTCTGTGATCTGACAGCACAGTCTCAGAATAAAGACGCTTCCCTTTAAAACTGAGATGAGAAAAATTTCTTCAGCCAAAAGATGGCTGATCTGTGGAATTTGTTGCCACAGAGGGTGGTTGGAGGCTGCCATTTGGGTATATTTAGGGCAGAGATTAATATATTCATCATTACTAAGTAGCTTCAGGGTTACAGGAGGAAGGCGGGAATATGGTGTTGGAATAAATCTCAGCCATGGTTGAGTGCTGGAGCAGACTCGATGGATGGAATCACCTAATTCTGTTCCTGCATCTTATATCTTAGCGATGACTGAACGATGACTCCTTCCTATCCCTCATCAGGTTTTGTGACGTGTCAGGGGCAGTTACAGATTTGTTCACTGAGATCATTAGATTTGTCTTCAATGTTTAGATTTCAGTGAGCAGAAATATTTTGTTCTCCTTTGTGTTGTTAACGTGCTTCATCATCTTTCATGTTAAAGTTAGACCTGCGGTGAGAGATTTATTGGAAGAAAAGCCCACAACTGGAAGAGAACCACGACTGAAGATGAGGGAACAGCAGCAAGTGACCCAGCCCGAGGACTGAGAGCACCAACTGGAGAGAACCCTTCTGACTCAGGGTTTCCATTGATTCAGTCCGGAGCAAGTTTGGTGAGTCTCATTTACTCAAACACTGGTCCTTTAGACATTACATATCTGTACAGAGTAAGGTAGGGAATAGTTATGGTGAGACTGAATGTGCCCAGAAATACCAGTTATGCCTCTGTCAGACCCAGTTACAATCACTTCTGGTCTGGTAATGTACTGTCAGTATCCCAGCTCTTTAATCTCACTCACATTCCCTCAGTGTTTGCTCATTTGAAGAACTTGCATCTTATGAAGTAGCTTTTGGTCTGTTCTGAGTGTGGAGAGGGAAGGAGGGGTGTTTATATTACTATCTTGCAAAAAGAAGTAATTGTTTGACATTACTTGCTGCAAACTCACTCCCCATACCCTGTACATTCTCAACCAGATTATTGACATAGATGACAAGTAGCAATGGGTGTAACCCTGGGGAACTCCACGAGGCGCGGGCCTGGACTCCAATAACCAGCCTCCCATCATCACCATCTGCTTCCTGCCATCTAGCTGTTCCCAGACTCTGGACTCTGTGACAAACACAATGTTAGCAGCAAGATTAGACAGAGATTAATATAAAGAGAGATTTGTTGCTTCCTGGTGCGTGGAATGCACTGCCTGAGTCAGTGGTGGAGGCAGATACACTAGTGAAGTTTAAGAGACTACTAGCCAGGTATATGGAGGAATCTAAGGTGGGGGCTTATATGGGAGGCAGGGTTTGAGGGTCGGCACAACATTGTGGGCCGAAGGGCCTGTACTGTGCTGTACTATTCTATATTCTATATCAAGACAGAAACACCTCCTCCTCCGTCATCTGTATAGGGTCCATGATCGCATTGCTGTTTCGCCTCACTGTAAAGACGCTGTATGTCTCCTGAGTAAACATAAATGCAAAAAATCCATTTTAAATCTCCCCCACCTACGTCAGCTTCATGCATTAATGCCCTCTCTGCACTTCAAGAAGACCAATTTTGCCTTTTGGTATACTTTTGTTTTGAATATATTTGATGAAGGAGTTGGTGCTCTCCTTTTCATTATCTGCTGGAGCAAACTCGTGCCGTACTTCAGCCCTCTTGATTCCCTCCTTTAGTAACTCTTGAATTATTTATACTTATCAGTACCTCATTTGTTCTTTCCTGCCTATACTTGCTATGCACTCCCTCACCAGGGTCTCAATATCTGTCAAAACCCAAGGTTCCCTAAACATGTTAGCCCTGCCTTTTATTCTGTCAGCAACATTCAAACTCTGTACTGGTCGTCATTTATGCATTCCATCTCTGTACTCTTAAAATAGCAGTTTTGAAGGCCTCACACTTACCAAGCACAGATTTGCTCGAAAACAACCTGTTCCAATCCACGTTCACCAGATCCTTTCTGATACCATTAAAATTGGCCTTTTCTCCAATTTAGAACCAGACCTACCCATTTCCATAATGATCCTTAAACTAATGGTATTATGATCACTAGATCCAAAGTATTTACCTGCACAGACCTCTGTTACCTGCCCCGTCGTGTACCCTAATAGTATTTCAGTCTATAGTTATGACCTCAATATATTGATCAAGGGAACTTCCTTGAACACATTTTACCAACGATATCCCAAACAGCCCTTTAAAGTATGGGTGTCCCGGTCAATAAGTGGAAAGTTACAACTATCTAGCATCATAACCTTCTAAGTTGCCTGTGATTTCTCAAACAATTTGATCCCCCAAATCCTATTGACTATTGGGCACTCTGTAATATAATCCCATCCCTTCCTTATTGTTCAGTTTCACCCATAAGGCCTCAGTGGTTGAGCTTTCCAGTTTGTCCTGTATGAGCAATGCAGGGACATTTTCCCTAACTAGTGATGTCACTTGTCCTTCTTTAATCCCTGCCACTCAATCAAATTGTGTCTAACGCAACAGAACCCTGGAAGACTGACCTGCCAGTCCTGCACCTCCTCCAATCAAATCACATTAATGCTTGCAATACTGTAATTCAATACGCTGATCCATGCTCTAAGCTCATCAGCCTTTCCTACAATACTCCTTGCAATGAAATAATACACATTTGGGAACATTTGTTTCACCATGTTCTTTCTTTAGACTCCTGACTTTTTATGTTGGATTAACAGCATCTTTCCCACACAACCACTCCACTATCCACTCTGGTTCTTCATCCCCTTGCAGCTCAAGTTTGACACCTCACCCCATCCCGATGCAGTGTTAACAACCCTTCCCGCAAGGGTATCAGTCCCCCTCCAGTTCGGATGCAAAACGATCATGTCTGTCCAGGTCCCATCTTCCTTGGAATCATCCAAACATCTGCAGCACTCCACAATGCACCATCTCATCAGCCACACGTTAGACTGTATTATATCCTATTTCAGGCCTCACTAGCATGTGGTATGGGTGGCAATCCTGAAGACACAACCCTGGATGTTGTGCACTTTAACCTATCACCTACATCCATGAACTCACTTTGCAGCACCTCTTCACCCTTCCTGCCCTGTCATTGGTGCCGACGTGAACCTTGACCTCTGCTCACACTACCCTTAAACATGTTTCAGACTGGATGCGAGATTTCCCCGACCATGGCAACACACCATCCAGAAATCTTGTTCTCATTAATAGTGATGGCAGTCACTGCTGCTTCCCGTCACTCACGGGCCACAGTGAAGAGATATGCAAAGTATGCATTAGCTATACAGGACCCTGGTCAGACCCCACTTGAGCTCAGCTCTGGTCACTTCACTACAGGAAGGATGTGGAAACTATAGAAAGGGTGCAGAGGAGATTTACAAGGATTGGGGAGCATGCCTAATGAGAATAGGTTAAGTGAACTCAGCCTTTTCTCTTTGGAGCGGTGGAGGATGAGAGGTGACCTGATATGGGTGTATAAGATGATGAGAGGCATTGATCGTGTGGGTAGTCAGAGGCTTTTTCCCAGAGCTGACATGGCTAGCACGAGAGGGCACACAGATTTAAGGTGCTTGTAAGTACAGAGGAGATGTTTTTTTACGCAGAGTGGTGAGTGCATGGAACTGTAGTGGAGACGGATATGAAGGGGTGTTTTAAGAGACTTCTGGATACATGGAGCTTAGAAAACTAGAGGGCTATGGGTAACCTTAGGTAATTTCTAATGTAAGTACATGTTCAGCACAGCATTGTGGGCTGAAGGGCCTGTATTGTGCTATAGGTTTTCAATGTTTCTATGTTTCTAAAGTTCACCTGCTATTTCTTTGTCTTCCATTACTAGCTCACCAATATCATTTTCCAGTGGACCAATATCAACTCTCAACTCCATTTTTTCTTTTTATGTAACTGAACAAAAACATTTGTTATCCTGCTTGATATTATTGTCTAGTCTCACCTCATATTTCATCTTTTCCCTTCTTATAGCTTTTTTAGTTGCCTTTTGTTAGATTTTAAAAGGTTTCCAATCATCCAACTTCCCACTCACTTTTGCTTCCATATTGACACTCACTCACTCATGGACTAATCACAGGACACACAAAAGGCGAACAGTATAGATCACCAGCATTTCATCCGAAGTTGCACTGGTGATGTTGCCTAGCTGGGTAATGAAACATCTGCAAACGAACAAGCCAGCTCGGCGAGCCACTAAACAAGATCTGGGTTATTACACAACACCCAATCTAAGCGAGCCTTTCCCCAAGTAGGCTCAAGCACAATCGCAATAAATCCCCTCTCCTGCGACCCGACACCTTAAGTATGCTTGATTTTCCCATTCCCCTTGCATATTGAAGTTCGCCAGGACAAATGTGTCATTACCCTTATTACATGCCTTTTCCCTTTGCAACTCAAACCCACATCTTGGCGACTATTTGGAGGCCTGTATATGATTCCCATAATGTGCTTTGTTACCCCCTGTAATTTCTTATCTCCACCCACAAAGAGTCAACGTCCTCTGACTTATGTCCCCTTTTTCTGAAGGTGTAATTCCATCTCGAAAACATAGCCAATGTCTTCCTGCCTGTCCTTTCGAAACAAAGTATATCTTTTGATGTTAAACTCCCAAACAAGATCTTCTTTCAGCCACAACTCAGTAATGGCAACAACGTCGTACCAACCAAAATCGAATTTTGCCTCTGTGGTACAATTTAACACTTGGCTGTGTCCACATTTAAACCTGCTGGCTCATCTTCAGCTCTATCATACTGGTTTCCATCGCCCTGTCATATTAGTTTAAAACACTCCCAACAGCTCCAGTAAATTCGCCTGCAAGAATATCGGACCTTGCTGTAATCCCTGCCCCTTGCTGTATTCTTCGGCCACACACTTATCTGCCACCTCATTCTATTCCTATCCCCACTGTCGGGTGGCACAGGCAGTGATCCCGAGATTACTACCTTTGAGTTCCTGCTTCTCAGCTTCCTTCCTAACTCCCTGTGTTTTGTTTTCCAGACCTCTTCCCTGTTCTCTTCCTATATCATTGGTACCAATATTTATCACGACTCGTGACCTTTCCTTTTCAGGATATTATGGACGTGTCCAGTAACGTTTCGGACCCTGGCTCCTGAGAGGCAAAGTAGCATCGGTGTCTCCTTTTTGAGTCCACAGAATCGCTTACCTCTCCTGCTGACTATAGAGTCCCGTATTACTGCTGACATCTTCTTCAGATTTCTGCTGTTCTGCACAACATCCGGGAGTTGCCTGAGTTCATGTCCCAGCTCCTCGGAGCATAGGATACCGTAGAGGTGTGGTGGGGCTTATTGCCTGAGTTCACGTACTAGCTCCTCAGAGCAGAGGAGACTGTAGAGGTGTGGTGAGGGTGTATAGCCTGAGTTAATGTAACAGTTCCTCGGAGAAGAAGAGACTGTAGACTACTGCGGGGTGTGTTACATCGTGACTGGCTGAGCTTGGAAAAGGAAATGGAAATAATGTTCCTTTTCTGTGGCTCAGTACTGACAGTTTCAACCTAAAGAAGTGTCGAGAGTATCCGCTCCATTATGAGAAAGTAAAAGTCAGTAGAGCAAGTAAATTGCCCCCCGACCCCCACTGTTACCCTCTGCGGTGTTGCCCAGTTCAGCAGAAGCTGAGCAGTGAAAGCGGTGAAACCAGCCGCTCCACACAACACTCTCCTCTCCAGAATCACGTGTGCACTTGGTGCTCGCTGGAACACCGGGGAATCTGCAAACTACGAACAGAGGGGAGAGGGGAGGCTTTAACAGCGAACCTGAATCGGATCAGAAATGTTTCGGGGCCATCGTTCATCTTCAGACGCTCTTATCTCTGATCTCCCAATTTCACCCAAACAGTGTCATTAACAATTTCTTATTATTGGGGTAAATACGTGAGTGTTCAGTGTTCATCAGATCAGGCATTGACCACCTATTTCTGTCCATCCTAAGATGTTCAACAGAAACACAAGGAGACTCTGCGGGCACAAACTGAAACACTGAGAGTGAACACGATCCTGATGAGGGAGAAGGTGAAGGTTTTCCAGCTGGTTGATCGATACGCTGAGCTCACGGTCATTTCTACTGTTCGAGATCGGAGACTGGTGGAACATGAGCTGCTGGCAAGAGGCAGAGACCATGAGGAGTGGAGAGAGGAACATCTCCGCGGACAGCTGGAGAAAATCGGGATTGCTCATCTGTTTGAGAATAGTTACTCACATAGTTTTTGGGACAAAATGAAAAGATTCTTCACACAATCAACTTCGGGATGTTCAGCAGCAGTGGCCGGAGTCCCAGGGATCGGGAAAACAACATTGGTTCAAAAGATTGTTTATGACTGGGTCACGGGGAAAATATACCAACAATTCCAGTTTGCCTTCAGTTTCAAATTCTGGGATTTAAACTCCATTAATTGCAGAATAAACTTGAAAGAACTGATTCTGCATCAATATCCACATTTTGGGAATGCCCTGAGAGAGGTCTGGAAGAACCCAGAGGGATTGCTGTTTATATTCGATGGATTGGATGAATTCAAGCACAGAATCGATTTTGCTGACAGTCAGAGAGATACAGAACCCAAGCACCAGTGCCCAGATCCTGAATTCAAGTGCAAGGTGTCTGACATTGTGTACAGTTTAATCCAGGGCAAGCTGCTCCCAGGGTGTTCAGTGCTGGTGACCACACGTCCCACTGCGTTACATCTATTGGAAAAGGCGAAGATCAGTGTCTGGGCTGAAATCCTGGGATTTGTAGGTGAGGAACGGAACGAATATTTCATCAGGTATTTTGAAGATCAGACGGTAGCGGCAGCAACCCTTCCTACTGCTGCATCCTCGCTCTGGCATTGGGTCCCTTCTTCACACACAGAGTCAGGGACCCAGAGCGAATTCCCAAGACCATCACCCAACTATATTCCTACTATATTTACAACATTCTGAAAAACCATGGTCGTGAGATTGACAGTCCCCTGATGTGTTACTCAGGGTTGGTCAGATGGCCTTCAGAGGAGTGCTCGAGAAGAAGATTGTGTTTACAGGTGGAGATTTGATCAACTACAATCTGCAGCCTTCCCAGTTCCTGATGGAGCTTTTGGAGAGAGAGGATTCTGCCCGGAGCGCGGTGTACACATTTCCCACACCTCACCATCCAAGAGTTTGTAACTGCAGTAGCACAGTTCCTGAATCCACATCCCGGGGATATCCTGTAAAGGGATTTGGATAAAACTGTAGTGAATCAGATTGTGAAGAATTGTGACAAGTGACCAGGGGATCGGTCAGTAATTCCCCAAGGACAGGAGGGTTCTGTGGTTCCTTGTGAAGGGATGTTGGAGACTTCATCAGATCAGTGAACAACGGCCATTGGTTTAATGGTAGTAAATCACAGGAATGGCCGTGTTTCTCACTGACTGTGACACGTCCATTGACAATGTTCCTTCTCAGTTGTACAAGGCCTTGGTGAGACCGCACCTGGAGTATTGTGTGCAGTTTTGGTCCCCTAATCTGAGGAAAGACATCCTTGCCATAGAGGGAGTACAAAGAAGGTTCACCAGATTGATTCCTGGGATGGCAGGACTTTCATATGAAGAAAGAATGGATGAACTGGGCTTGTACTCATTGGAATTTAGAAGATTGAGGGGGGATCTGATTGAAACGTATAAGATCCTAAAGGGATTGGACAGGCTAGATGCAGGAAGATTGTTCCCGATGTTGGGGAAGTCCAGAACGAGGGGTCACAGTTTGAGGATAGAGGGGAAGCCTTTTAGGACTGAGATTAGGAAAAACTTCTTCACACAGAGAGTGGTGAATCTGTGGAATTCTCTGCCACAGGAAACAGTTGAGGCCAGTTCATTGGCTATATTTAAGAGGGAGTTAGATATGGCCCTTGTGGCTACGGGGGTCAGGGGGTATGGAGGGAAGGCTGGGGCGGGGTTCTGAGTTGGATGATCAGCCATGATCATAATAAATGGCAGTGCAGGCTCGAAGGGCCGAATGGCCTACTCCTGCACCTATTTTCTATGTTTCTATGGTTCACTGTTACCAACACTGACTGCAGCAGGTGGGTCAGAGATTCACACCCCCTTCCCAGTGAGAAGGAGATAAATACCATTGTGAGATTGTCCTCCCCTGCCCTTCCCCGTGTGTGACTTTTCTCACTACCAGATACCGTGAGCGCATCTCTTCTGGGCCTCTTTTCAGTCTCACCCCTCCTGTACAATCTTTTTCTGTAACCCCTCATCTTGTATGATTATCGTTTCCCCCCTGAGTCCTCCTGTGAGACAACTCATCCCTATCCCCCTTCCTCCTGTGGGATCTTTTCCCCAATCCCTTCCTCCTGTTGGATGTCTTCCCCATCCCCCTTCCTCCTGTGGGATCTCGCTTCCCCATCCCCCTTCATCCTGTGGGATCTCTCTTCCCCATCCCCCTTCATCCTGTGGGACCTCTCTTCCCCATCCCCCTTCCTCCTGTGGGATCTCTCTTCCCCATCCCCCTTCATCCTGTGGGATCTCTCTTCTCCTCCCCCTTCCTCATGTGGGATCTCTCTTCCCCATCCCCCTTCATCCTGTGGGATCTCTCTTCTCCTCCCCCTTCCTCATATGGGATCTCTCTTCCCCATCCCCCTTCATCTTGTGGGATCTCTCTTCCCCATCCCCCTTCATCCTGTGGGATCTCTCTTCCCCATCCCCCTTCATCCTGTGGGATCTCTCTTCCCCATCCCCCTTCATCCTCTGGGATCTCTCTTCCCCATCCGCCTTCCTCCTGCTGGATCTCTCTTCCCCATCCCCCTTCATCCTGTGGGATCTCTCTTCCCCATCCCCCTTCATCCTCTGGGATCTCTCTTCCCCATCCGCCTTCCTCCTGCTGGATCTCTCTTCCCCATCTACCTTCCTCCCGCGGGATCTCTCTTCCCCATCCCCCTTCCTCCTGCTGGATCTCTCTTCCCCATCCCCCTTCCTCCTGTGGGATCTCTCATCCTCATCCCCCTTCTTCCTGTGGGATCTCTCTTTCCTATCCCCCTTCATCCTCTGGGATCTCTCTTCCCCATCCCCCTTCATCCTCTGGGATCTCTCTTCCCCATCCGCCTTCCTCCTGCTGGATCTCTCTTCCCCATCCCCCTTCATCCTGTGGGATCTCTCTTCCCCATCCGCCTTCCTCCTGCTGGATCTCTCTTCCCCATCCGCCTTCCTCCTGCTGGATCTC
Source organism: Mobula birostris (assembly GCF_030028105.1). Lineage (NCBI taxonomy): Eukaryota > Metazoa > Chordata > Chondrichthyes > Myliobatiformes > Myliobatidae > Mobula > Mobula birostris. Next base: position 29,435,704 of record NC_092382.1, on the reverse strand, counting down.
TCTTCCCCATCTACCTTCCTCCCGCGGGATCTCTCTTCCCCATCCCCCTTCCTCCTGCTGGATCTCTCTTCCCCATCCCCCTTCCTCCTGTGGGATCTCTCATCCTCATCCCCCTTCTTCCTGTGGGATCTCTCTTCCCTATCCCCCTTCATCCTGTGGGATCTCTCTTCCCCATCCCCCTTCCTCCTGTGGGATCTCTCTTCCCCATCCGCCTTCCTCCTGCTGGATCTCTCTTCCCCATCTGCCTTCCTCCCGCAGGATCTCGCTTCCTCATCCGCCTACCTCCTGCAGGTTCTATCTTCCTATCCTTTTGCTTGGCTGGAGTCCCACCACTATCTCCCATCGACACTTTCCCATTCACAAATCTTCCTCACTGGGGGACTTACTTCCATCCTTCAATTCTTGCAGGTAGGTTTGCTAGAGAGGCTCCAGTGGATTTAAACGAGATACAAGTGGCGAGGGGAACCAAAGTGTAGGAACAGATGTAGGGGAGAAGGAAGAAAAAGGAGATAGTAAAGTTGTTTGCACCGTTTGTGATAAACAGAGAGATAGAGGTGGAAAATTTCTTAAATGCATTTATTTTAATGCTAGGAGCATTGTAAGAAAGGTGGATGAGCCTAGAGCATGGATTGATACCTGGAAGTATGATGTTGTAGCTATTAGTGAAACATGGTTGCAGGAGGGGTTTGTTTGGCAACTAAATATTCCTGGATTTCATTGCTTCAGGTGTGCTAGAATCAGAGGGACAAGAGGGGGAGGTGTTGCTTTGCTTGTCAGAGAAAATATTACAGCAGTGCTCTGGCAGGATAGATTAAGAGGGCTCGTCTAGGGAAGCTATTTGGGTGGAACTGACAAATCGGAACAGTGTAGTAACACTTATAGGGGTGTATTCTAGACCACCAAATGGGGAGCAAGAATTGAAGGAGCTAATTTGTAAGGAGATAGCAGATATTTGTAGTAAGCACACGGTTGAGAGTGTGGGAGATTTTAATTTTCCACACGTAGACGGGGAAGCCCAGACTGTAAAAGGGCTAGATGGTTTGGAGTTAGTAAAATGTGTGCAGGATAGTTTTTTGCAGCAACACATAGAGGTACCAGCTAGAGAAGGAGCAGTGCTGGATTTCCTGTTAGGGAATGAGATAGGGCAGGTGACGAAGGTATGTGTTTGGGAGCAATTCGGGTCCAGTGATCACAATGCCATTAGTTTCAATATAATTATGGAGAAGGATAGGTCTGGACCGAGGGTTGAGATTTTTGATAGGAGAAAGGCTAACTTTAAGGAGATGCGAAAGGATTTAGAAGGAGTGGATTGGGACAATTTGTTTTATGGGAAGGATGTAATAGAGAAATGGAGGTCATTTTAAGGTGAAATTTTGAGGGTACAGAATCTTTATGTTCCTGTCAGGTTGAAAGGAAAGGTTAAAAGTTTGAGAGAACCATGGTTTTCAAGGGATATTGGAAACTTGGTTTGGAAAAAGAAAGATATCTACAATAAATATAGGCAGCATGGAGTAAATGAGGTGCTCGAGGAATATAAAGAAGGTAAAAAGAATCTTGAGAAAGAAATTAGAAAAGCTAGAAGAAGATACGAGGTTGTTTTGGCAAGTAAGGTGAAAATAAATCCAAAGTAAATGCAAAGGGTTTCTACCGTTATATTAATAGCAAAAGGACAGTAAGGGATAAAATTGGTCCCTTAGAGAATCAGAGTGGGCAGCTATGTATGGAGCCAAAAGAGATGGGGCAGATTTTGACCAATTTCTTTTCTTCAGTATTCACTAAGGAGAGGATATTGAATTGTGTATGGTAAGGGAAACAAAGAGGGTAGTTATGGAAACTATGATAATTAAAGAAGAGCAAGTACTGGAGCTTTTAAGGAATATAAAAGTGGATAAGTCTCCAGGTTCTGACAGGATATTCCCTAGGACCTTAAGGGAAGTTAGTGTGGAAATAGCAGGGGCTCTGACAGAAATATTTCAAATGTCATTAGAAACGGGGATGGTGCCGGAGAATTGGAGTATTGCTATATATGGTATATATAATTATCTGGATAGACAGGGTCTGATTAGGAACAGTCAACATGGATTTGTGCATGGAAAGTAATGTTTGACAAATCTTATTGAATTTTTTGAAGAGGTTGCTAGGAAAGTTGACAAAGGTAAAGCGGTGGATGTTGTCTATATGGGCTTCAGTAAGGCCTTTGACAAGGTTCCACACGGAAGGTTAGTTAGGAAGGTTCAATCGTTAGGTATTAATATTGAAGTAGTAAAATGGATTCAGCAGTGGCTGGATGGGAGACGCCAGAGAGTAGTGGTGGATAAATGTTTGTCAGATTGGAGGCCGGTGACTAGCGGTGTGTCTCAGGGATCTGTACTGGGTCCAGTGTTGTTTGGCATATACATTAATGATCTGGATGATGGGGTGGTAAATTGGATGAGTAAATATGCAGATGATACTAAGATCGGTGGAGTTGTGGATAATGAAGTAGGTTTTCAAAGCTTGCAGAGAGATTTAGGCCAGTTAGAAGAGTGGGCTGAAAGATGGCAGATGGAGTTTAATGCTGATAAATGTGAGGTACAACATTTTGGTAGGACTAATCAAAATAGGACATACATGGTAAATGGTTGGGCATTGAAGAATGCTGTAGAACAGAGGGATCTGGGAATAATGGTGCATAGTTCCCTGAAGGTGGAATCTCATGTGGATAGGGTGGTGAAGAAAGCTTTTGGTTTGCTGGCCTTTATTAATCAGAGCATTGAGTATAGGAGTTGGGATGTAATGTTGAAATTGTACAAGGCATTGGTAAGGCCAGATTTGGAGTATTGTGTACAGTTCTGGTCACTGAATTATAGGAAAGATGTCAATAAAATTGAGAGAGTACAGAGAAGATTTACTAGAATGTTACCGGGGTTTCATCACCTAAGTTACAGAGAAAGGTTGAACAAGTTGGGTCTTTATTCTTTGAAGCGTAGAAGGTTGAGGAGAGACTTGACAGAGGTGTTTAAAATTATGAGGGGGATAGATAGAGTTGACGTGGATAGGCTTTTTCCATTGAAATTGGGGGAGATTCAAACTAGAGGACATGAGTTGAGAGTTAAAGGGCAAAAGTTTAGGGGTAAAATGAGGGGGAACTTCTTTACTCAGAGAGTGGTAGCTGTGTGGAACGAGCTTCCAGCAGAAGTGGTTGAGGCAGGTTCGATGTTGTCATTTAAAGTAAAATTGGATAGATATATGGACAGGAAAGGAATGGAGCGTTACGGGCTGAGTGCGGGTCAGTGGGACTAGGTGAGAGTAAGCATTTGGCATGGACTAGAAGGGCCGAGATGGCCTGTTTCCGTGCTGTAATTGTTATATATCGTTATATGGTTAACCCTACCCCTCTGGAGTCTCTCACATCAGAAACATTTCTCTCATCGGGAAATGAGGCAGAATATGTGGAGTTCACAGGGTCACATCGACAGACTAAATTACCGACATTCGGTGAATACCCTGGAGCTGGGCAGTGAGGGACATTGATAATGATGGGAACTCCGATCAGTGATTTACCGAAGGGTTTAATGTTTCCTGAAATATTCGAGTGAGAGAAATTCCCTCAGACCCACAGTTTGAATCACTTTGTTGATCAACTTGTTTGTTTGTGTTCAGACTTGGGAGGAATAAACTGGGAGATTCAGGAGTGAAACTGGTGTCTGCGGCTCTGAGGAACCCGGAGTGTAAAATACAGAAACTCTGGTAAGTACAAGACTGTGGGAGATTGTGTTTACAGTCACTGAGTGTGTGACACTGAACAATAATGTGATCAGTAATTTCTTTATTAACCTTTTTATTGATTTAAAAGTATAAATACAGTAAAGAGGAGAATTAGTTCAAGTATATATATCAGTAACAATATAAACCAAGATTAAGATAGACATTGTCAAAGTCATAGATATTAAACTAGTATAATATATAATAAAAGAAAATGAAAACAACAATTCTCCTCTTAACCAGTTTATGAAGAGAAAGGAAAAAACATTGGGTTTTAAATGAAAAGGGAAAAAAAACACTACACTATAACAAAACAAAAAAAGGGGGACTGGGCATCTCATTTTGAGGATACGACCCAAAAAGAGAGAGAGAGAGAGAGAAAGACTTTCTGATCAAATCTAAAACTTCGATTAAAAAAAGATTGTAAGAGTAATAAATCAAATTAAATGAAAATATTGGATAAAAGGTCACCATATTTGCTCAAATTTAAAGGATGTATCAAATGTCCGACTTCTTATTTTCTCTAAACTTAAACAGGACATAATGGAGGAGAGCCAGTAAATGACTGTAGGTGGATTAGAATCCTTCCACTCCAATAAAGTGGCTCTCCCAGCCGGTAAGGTCGAAACGGCTATCATACATCGAGCGGAAACAAGAATATTTCGTAAGCAAATTAGGTTGTAGATCCAGATCCAAGACTTTTGATAGTGTTTTAAAAACATCTCTGCAAAAGTTATCTGGCTTTATACAAGACCAATACGTATGAGTTAAAGCATCCAGCTCAATATTACATCTGTCACAAGTAGGATTAATACTGGAGAAAATATGCGCTGGTTTATCCTTTGACACATGGGCCCGATGCGCTACCTTGAACCGTATCAAGGAACGACAGGCACAAATAGATGAGTTGTTAACCAAATGAAAAGTTTTACTCCATTGATTATCTGAAAATGACTCTTTATCATCAGATATCATTCGTGAACTCGATAACCGTTTATAGATTAAGCTAACAACCTTTTTTGAAATGGACTCTCCAGGAGGCGCTCATGGTGTGAGGTACATTTTGGCTTCGCTCCATTCCCTTTACTTCTTTTACCCGTAACCACCCTTATTTAATCTGTTTATACCTACACTAATAGGTTTATAACACAAATATATCTTTGAACTTTGATTTTAACTCGCTGGAAATGTGAACCAGAGGACAAGTAGTTAAAAATGGGAAAGACTCCAACAGCAACGGGAAAAAAAAATGGCGATCCTAAAGCATCTAAGCAAATACCAATAACTTTTGAAATAATGTCGAATCTTCTAGAGGAAAAACTTAATCAAAGATTTGCTGTGTTTGAAGAAGTTTTGAAGATGATTCAAGATGACATTAGATCGTTTAGATGTGAAATTGATCAACAGCAAACTAGAATTTCAGAACTGGATGCTGCCCGTTGGCAGAGGACAAAAGATTGAAGCCCTGGAAAAAAATCTGGCTTCAACATCCCATGTTGGAACGTCATAAATCCAAGATTATTGATCTCGAAGATCAATCCCGATGACAGAACTTGCGGATAATCGGGCTTCCCAAAGATATCGAGACGGCCGATCCTACCAAATACTTTTCTCAATTTTTAATGGATGTGTTTGGTTCAGAGGTTTTGGAGGCCCCTCCATTGCTCGATCGCGTGCACCATACATTGCGCCCCAAACCTTCCAGAGAATTTAAACTGAGACCCATTATTATTCTGTTCCATTATGCTCACATTAAGGATCGTGTGGTACGAGCTGCGTAGCGGAAAGATATGATCGAATTTCAAAGTTTCAAATTTTGCCTCGTTGAAGATTTCAGTCCTGAAGTTCTGAGGGAATGGATAGCTTTTAAACCACAGATGTCAGAATTTTATCAAAAAGGCCTTAACCAGCGTTGCTGTTTCCAGCACGTTTGAAAATAGTTCTTGCCGATAACTCTCGTCGTCTGTTTAAATCTCCGGATGAAGCTCAGTTTTCTTGACAATCAGCGTTCCTCTGCTCCGGACTAATTAACGGACTGTTGTTTATTCTCTTTGTTCTTACATGCTTGTTTTTGCAGTAGATCCAGATCCAAAACTTTTGATAGGGTTTTCAAAACATCTCTCCAAAAGCTTACAGCTTTGGATTTTTATAATCTGAGGGCTTTTGCCCTGGGTTTGTAGGGTAGGTATTTTTCATATTTTCGGATAAGTTTTCTTTCTTTACTGATTCTGTATTTTATTTATTCTTTTTTACTTTTTATTTTTCTTTCTTTGAAACTTTATAGGCCTATATCCTTGCTAAATGTGGATTCCAAGGTATTTTCAAAATTACTGGCAACTAGACTGGAGAAAGTATTGCCTCCAATTATTTCTGTTGACCAGACTGGATTTATTAAAAATCATTATTCCTTCTTTAATATTAGATCAATGAATATTGTTTATACTTCTTCATCCAGAACTCCAGAATGTGTCATTTCACTGGACACTGAGAAAGCTTTTGACAGAGTCGAATGGACATATTTGTTTAATTCGCTTGAGAAATTCAATTTTAGTCCGATATTTATATCTTGGATTAAACTGATACACCTTACCCCCTTCGGTATTTACCAATAATCAAAGATCTCCCTTTTTTCAGTTATTTCCTGGTACTCGGCAGGGTTGCCCTCTTTGTCCATTATTATTTGATATCGCCCTGGAACCTTTAGCTATTGCTATTCGTGACTCTCCTAATATATTTGGCATTACCCGCAGGAATGAGATACACAAACTATCACTATATGCAGATGATTAATTATTATATATCTCTAACCCTGAGAAATCCATTCCGGCAGTGTTAGCTCTGCTTCCTCAGTTGAGTAACTTTTCCGGTTACAAATTGATTAATAAGAAGCATAAGGACTTATTGAAGTTCAATTTTTTTTCCTAAATCCTTTTTTAATACTGTTGATTCCAAAAGTTCCTCTTATATATGGCAGAATAAAAATCTCAGATTAAGTAAAAAATACTTACGTAGAACATAGACATAGAACATAGAATAGTACAGCACAGTACAGGCCCTTCGGCCCACAATGTTGTGCCGACCCTCAAACCCTGCCTCCCATGTAAGCCCCCCATCTTAGATTCCTCCAGATACCTGTCTAGTAGTCTCTTAAACTTCACTAGTGTATCTGCCTCCACCACTGACTCAGGCAGTGCATTCCATGTACCAACCACTCTCTGAGTAAAATACCTTCCTCTAATATTCCCCTTGAACTTCCCACCCCTTACTTTAAAGCCATGTCCTCTTGTATTGAGCAGTGGTGCCCTGGGGAAGAGGCGCTGTCTATCCACTCTATCTATTCCTATTATCCTCTACACCTCTATCATGTCTCCTCTCATCCTCCTTCTCTCCAAAGAGTAAAGCCCTAGCTCCCTTAATCTCTGATCATAATGCATACTTTCTAAACCAGGCAGCATCCTGGTAAATCTCCTCTGTACCCTTTCCAATGCTTCCACATCCTTCCTTTCGTGAGGTGACCAGAACTGGACACAGTACTCCAAGTGTGGCCTAACCAGAGTTTTATAGAGCTGCATCATTACATAGCGATTCTTAAACTCTATCCCTCGACTTATGAAAGCTAACACCCCATAAGCTTTCTTAACTACCCTATCCACCTGTGAGGCAACTTTCAGGGATCTGTGGACATGCACCCCGAGATCCCTCTGCTCCTCCACACTACCAAGTATCCTGCCATTTACTTTGTACTCTGCTTTGGAGCTTGTCCTTCCAAACTGTACCATCTCACACTTCTCCGGGTTGAACTCCATCTGCCACTTCTCAGCCCACTTCTGCATCCTATCAATGTCTCTCTGCAATCTTTGACAATCCTCTACACTATCTACAACACCACCAACCTTTGTGTCGTCTGCAAACTTGCCAACCCACCCTTCTACCCCCACATCCAGGTCGTTAATAAAAATCACAAAAAGTAGAGGTCCCAGAACAGATCCTTGTGGGACACCACTAGTCACAATCCTCCAATCTGAATGTCCTCCCTCTACCACCACCCTCTGCCGTCTGCAGGCAAGCCAATTCTGAATCCACCTGGCCAAACTTCCCTGGATCCCATGCCTTCTAACTTTCTGAATAAGCCTACCGTGTGGATCCTTGTCAAATGTCTTACTAAAATCCATATAGATCACATCCACTACCCTCATCTATATGCCTGGTCACCTCCTCAAATAACTCTATCAGGCTTGTTAGACACGATCTGCCCTTCACAAAGCCATGCTGACTGTCCCTGATCAGACCATGATTCTCTAAATGCCTATAGATCCTATCTCTAAGAATCTTTTCCAACAGCTTTCCCACCACAGACGTAAGGCTCACTGGTCTATAATTACCCAAACTATCCCTACTACCTTTTTTGATGGGGGACATTTTGGCCAATTCCCTGCCCTCCCCTTTAATGGCTGCACGCCAGGTTTAATTCCCAACCGTTCTAACGGAACTGGCTCCAGCCTGAAGCTGTCTGTCGTTCGGAGCGTTCCCACAGTGATGTATTTCCGCCTCCTGTCCAGTGGCACAGCTTCCAGTGGATGTGCGGGTTTGAGACTCCCCCACGAGACCCCGGGGAATTAGACAGGAAGAGCCCGGGGGCCGGGGCTCAGTCTGGGACACTGGTGTCCCGGGGCGGGATTATCCCGGGAGAGAATCCTTTTGCTCCCTTTGCTGAGGACGGTGCATTCGGCAGGTCTGGCTGATATAATGATGTTAAATTGACAAATACCTCGGCAGTGACCCTGGATCTGCAGCGACATCGGACACGGCCCTGAAGTGTGATTTTATAATCATCGGTTCCCCGATGCAGAGTGACGGTGAGAAACGGGACTGATTATTCAATCTGTCACTCATTGTCACCGGTCAGTTAATTGTGTGTGATTCTGAGTGAGTCGGGAGCAGCTTATTTATCCCTGCACACGAGCAGCTCACACATTGTTTAATTTACATTTGTCATGATGAAATCAATAAACCACTGTAATTTCCTGTCTTGGTGTCGGACTCGAGTCTCACTAGAGGAGAAACAGTACCCTGGGGTTACTGCTGCCCACCGCACCCGGTGAACTGCAATAATGGTGTCAGCTCCTCACACTGGTACGGCAGCGTCTCAGCTCCAGGCTGAGGGATGTCAGTCTGATAGTGTCTGGTCCCCAGGATCTGTTCACTCCCCATCCCGGCTGACCACCGCATCCTCTCACGCCAGATACTCGCACTATCCTGATCCCCACCTTCCTGCGTGCTTTCTTGCTCTCAGTCAAGAACAATAAAGGAGATTGGAAGCTCATATACTGTATAATATCAGACCCACGTCCACCAAGGTCGCAAACAGAAGGGAACAGAAGCAATCAACACGGGCTGAAGCTCCCTCTTTACAGACCTGGCACACAAACCCGGGGCCAGACAGAGTCAAGCTTCCTCCGCACAGACCCAGCTCACACCCCCACAATCAAAGCATCTCATAATCTTATACACCTCTATCAGGCCACCTCTCATCCTCTGTTGCTCCAAGGAGAAAAGGCCAAGTTCACTCAACCTATTCTCATAAGGCATGCTCCCCAATCCAGGCAATATCCTTGTAAATCTCCTCTGCACCCTCCCCATGGTTTCCATATCCTTCCTGTAGTGAAGCGACCAGATCTGAGCCAGTACTCCAAGTGGGGTCTGACCAGTGTCTACATAGCTGCAACATTACCTCTCGGCTCCTAAATTCAATGCCACGATTGATGAAGGCCAATATACCGTACACCTTCTTAACCACGGAGTCAACCTGCACAGCTGCTTTGAGCATCCTATGGACTCGGAGCTCAAGAACCCTCTGATGCTCCACACTGCCAGGAGTCTTACCATTAACACTACCTGTAAAAGTACAACGAAGGAATAGGGAAAAAGCCTAAGAAGGTTAATGCGTACGGATAACTGCATTCTACTCTTTATTTGTTGTTTAATCTCCCCGAGGGGAGGTGCAGCATTCCGAGGGGCACTGCAATACTGGGTCGATGCACGGAGTGGACGAAGGAAGCCCCTATTCCATCTTCCTGTTCCAAAAATCAATGTAATATATGGTCCCAGATAAGGGACGCATCAGATTTTAAACTGATAAGAACTGATTTTTTTGAAAAATATACTTTATTCAGAAATATTACAAAATAAAATTATTTGCAAAAAACATTTGTTGACCCTAAGTCCTTATAGAATAAATAAAGTTATTTACAATAAATCATGTGTTTACTCTGTCCTTATTCAAAATAAAGATGTTTACAATAAATCATTCATTGACTCTCATTCCTTTACTGATGTTCCATTACAGTCTATACCTTTCCACATTTCCAGCCACTCCATCTTGGATCCCCAGACGAATCTGAAGACAGCCCGGGTGATTTCCGAGCTGTAGGAGCGGGGGACGGGCCAGACCTGCGCCAAGTACAGCAGCCCTGAGAGCACCTCACACTTGATGACCAGGTTCTTGCCCGTTATCGACAGGGAGCTCCCTCCCCACAGTCCCAGTTTCTGTTTCACCTTGGCAGTCCGCTCCTGCCAGTTCTTGTTGCACGCCTCAGCCCCTCCGAACCAGATCCCCAACACCTTCACGTGGTCAGACCTGATGGTGAAGGGGACGCTGGATCGGTCGGACCAGTTGCCAAAGAGCATGGCATCGCTCTTCGTGCGGTTGACCCTGGCCCCCGACGCTAGCTCGAACTGTTCGCAGGTGCCAATCAACCTGCGAACTGACCTCGGATCAGAGCAGAAGAGGGTGACGTCGTCCATGTACAGGGAGGTTTTCACTTGGGTCCCTCCACTGCCTGGCAGCATCACCCCTCTTATGCCCTCATCCCTCCTGATGGCTTCGGCAAAGGGTTCAATGCAGCAAACAAGGCAGGGGAGAGAGGTTTCCCACCCATTGACCTGGACTGCACTACAGATGTCTGTGTCGAGCAGTCTGATCTGATTCCGGATTCCCTCCCCAAAACCAATTTTGGAGAGCACATCCGCCATGTACGTGTGCGATATCCTGTCGAAGACTTTCTCCTGGTCCAAGCTGACCAGGCAGGCGTTCACCCCCGTCCTGCACATCGGCGATGGTGTCCCTCAGCAGTGTGAGGCTGTCTGAGATCTTCCTGCCCGGTACAGCACAGGTTTGGTCCGGGTGGATCACCTGTCCCAGAGCAGACTCGACCCTGTTGGCAATGGCCTTCAACAGGATCTTGTAGTCCACATTCAGGAGAGATGGGTCTCCAATTCCTGATGTCCTCCCTTTCCCCCTTCTGCTTGTAGATGAGGGTGATCGTGCCCTTCCTCATGGACTCTGACATACTGCCGGCCAGAAGCATAGCGTTGTACACTTCCAGCAGGTCTGGGCCCATCCAGTTCCACAGAGCCGAGTACAACTTAGCCGGTAAGCCGTCGCCTCCGGGAGTCTTACCCGACCCAAAGGAATGGATGGAGCCTGTCAACTCGACCAGAGTCAGTGGCTGATCCAGACTCTCCCGCTTGCCGTCGCCTAAGACCTGCGTGATAGATGACAGGAAGTTGCGGGAGGCTGTGGATTCTGTGGCCTTTTCATCGTACAGACCGGCATAGAAGGACCTGCAGATCCTCAGTATGTCATTCTACGAGGACACGACTGAGCCGTCCTCTTCCTTAAGGTTGAGGATCACAGAGCTCCCCTTGTGCACCTTCTGGAAGAAGAAGCCTGAGCACGTCTCGTCCTGCTCCACGGTTTGGACCCTTGATCAGTAGATGATCTTGGAGGATTCAGCGGCAAGGTGCTGGGCTTTCGGGCTCTTCACCTCTCGCAGTTCCTCCCCGACATCCACCCCCTTCGACTGCAGAAGGAGGAGTTACTGCAACTCTGTCTGGAGTTTACGCAGTTCCATATAACCATATAACAATTACAGCACGGAAAGAGGCCATCTTGGCCCTTCTCGTCCACGCTGAACTCTTACTCTCACCTAGTCCCACCGACCTGCACTCAGCCCATAACCTTCCATTCCTTTCCTGTCCAATTTAACTTTAAATGACAACCTCAAACCTGCCTCGACCAGTTCCCTCTGCTCCTGGCTTGCTTTCTGGATACCCTTGCGTATGAAGAACTTCTTGATGTTCTCCTTGGTGGCTTCCCACCAGAGAACTGGGGAATCAAAGGTTTTCAAGGTTTTCCAACCTGTGTACTCCTCCTCTAGTCCTACTTGTAGCAGAAAGAGTGAAGATGTATCAATTAGTCGGCCAGGCAGCATCTCTAGGGAGAGGTACAGTCGACGTTTCAGGCCGAGACCCTTCCTTCAGTTAGTCCTGACGAGGGGTCTCGGCCTGAAACGTCGACTGTACCTCTTCCTGGAGATGCTGCCTGGCCTGCTGCGTTCACCAGCAACTTTGATGTGTGTTGCTTGAATTTCCAGCATCTGCAGAATTCCTCGTGTTTGTGCATCAGTTAGTGATCTCCAAACTGAGTTGGGTCTCACTGATGTAGAGGAGGCTACACTGGGAGGAAGAGTGATTATGAAAGAGGTGTAGGGATAGATGTAACACTTATTGTGGTTGCAGGGTGTTTGGCAGACGAGAGTCACAGCGAGAGTGATCCCTGTGATAAATGGAGACGGACGTGGAGAGGAAGATGTGCCTGGTGGTGAGATCCTGGTGGAGATAGTGGAAATTGCAGAGAATATGTTGAATGCAGAGCTTCAGTGAATGGCAGATGCAGAAAAGGTAATCCTATCGTTATTATGTCGTGGAGGGGACATGGGGAGAGGGCAGACGTGCAGGAAATGGAGGAGTTACGGGTGAGTTCTGTATTGATTGCAGTGGGCAGGAAACCCCTTTATTGATTGAAAAAAGATTTCTTGGATGTCCTAGCATGAAAAACCTCCTCATAAAATCAGATGCAGCAGAGACAAAGAAACTGAGAGAAGGGAATAGTATCCTTGAAAGTGACAGTGTGAGCAGAGTTTCCATAGGTCCATTTAATGTCAGAAAGTAACTGTTGTGGACAAGGTAACTGTGGGAGTCAGTAGGTTTGTTAAAGAGGCCAGAAGGTAATCCGTTTCTGGAGACAGAGAGACAGACAGATCAGGAAAGGGGAGTGAGATCATGAAAATGGACCAAGCAAATTTGAGAGAGGGGGTGTATGTTGGTGGGAAAGTTGACAAATCTGACGACAACATGAGGAAATCTGCAGATGCTGGAATTTTAAGCAACACACATAAAAGTTGCTGGTGAACGCAGCAGGCCAGGCAGCATCTCTAGGAAGAGGTACAGTCTACGTTTCAGACCGAGACCCTTCGTCAGGGCTCACTCCAGACTAAGTCTGACAAGCTCCACACGGGAGCTGGAAACAGCATCAATGACGTCATCAATGTGGTGGAGAAAGTTTTACCTGTCTACCTTTGAACGCTCCAAAAACAGCCCAAAATTTTAAAACAACACCAAATTACTTCACTATACTCAATGCGGCACTAGCCAAAGGGCAGATTACAAATCATTTCCTTACTCAATGAGAAAGGTTCAATCTTCTTCCATGGTGTCAGGTAGTTTCTTTGCATCCCAATCGCAGTACTCTTGGCAACTCACAGCAGGCTGGTCCCAGGGTAACTCTGTAACCCAAAATCATAGTCATACTTTATTGATCCTGGGGGAAATTGGTTTTCATTACAGTTGCACCATAAATAATAATAAAACCATAAATAGTTAAATAGTAATATGTAAATTATGCGAGGAAATAAGTCCAGGACCAGCCTATTGGTTCAGGGTGTCTGACCCTCCAGGGGAGGAGTTGTAAAGTTTGATGGCCACAGGCAGGAATGACGCTCTGTACTGCATCTCGGTGGAATGAGTCTCTGGCTGAATGTACTCCTGTGCCCAACCAGTACATCATGTAGTGGATGGGAGACATTGTCCAAGATAGCATGCAACTTGGACAGTATCCTCTCTTCAGACACCACCGTCAGAGAGTCCAGTTCCATCCCCACAACATCACTGGCCTTAAGAATGAGTTTGTTGATTCTGTTCACACAAAATAATCTGCAGATGCTGGGGTTGTTGATTCTGTCGGTGTCTGCTACCCTCAGCCTGCTGCCTCAGAACACAACAGCAAACATGATAGCACTGGCCACCATAGACCCGTAGAACATGCATCATAAAGACCTGTGGCTAGTACATTCTGCCCAGGAGATGTGCCCTGGCACTGAAGAGCAATCTCCCTGTTCAATCACAGCTACACTACCATTTAAAAGAAAATGATTAAAATAAATTTGAGAAACTTCAGCCTTGCAAACAGCCAAGCTTTAAAGTTCCCAAACCACAGCGGGAGAAAGGCAAAGAAGTCAGAATGTTACAGTGCTGGTTATTTAACATTCTGTAATCTACAACTTAGTATTCTTCTATCACACCAATAGTGTTGAACGAATAGAGTTCACTGCATAGGGTTATTGAAACGCTAATCTGTGGCTGGTCCTGCAAAAAAAAAAATTGCTCCCCAGGGATGGACGAAAGGAACTGGGAGAATAATATAACGACGGAATGGCAATCTTTTGAAATAAAATAGGTGCTGGGAATACTTGCCACTTCAGTCAGCATTTTGCAGAGAAATAGAGCAAATGTGTCAGGTTAATGGTTCTTAGAACTGATGAAAGATCACTGCCATGATTAAGAATCACATCTGAATCATTAACTGCTTCTTTACAGAATGCTGCATTACCACCAAATCCTTTTTGGCATTTTATGCCTCTTTTCCCCAGATTTCCACCTTTTTTTTTCCTCCTTGGAGACGTAGTAAGTGATACAAGCCATAGGTTGGAGAATGTTGTTAAATGCTGGATGGAGCTGGACAAACTTAGGCAAATACGGAATGTTCATAATTACTTCCGGTATTTGGCTGGTGGGATACGGCAGAAAGGCCTTCGGATGTCAGGAAAGTAGTATACCCACATTCTCCCGATTATCGCCGATTTGTTAATGGAACCAGTTCTGGTCAACAAGTTTTCTTTACCAATGAAGTCCAGCCGGACGGTTAGATTATTTTCTGTGGAAATAATCCATTGACTGCAATGCCGTTATTTGCCACATGCCAGCTCACACTTAAATATTGTCCGAGTTGCAACCCTACCCCCTCCCTTTCATCCGACTCTATCCCGTCCCTCTCCCCGACCAACTCAACTACCCATCGTCCCCCATCAAACGACCTCACTTACCCCATTTACAACCCTCTCCTTCTTCGCAATCCCCAGCCATCGCTTCCACCCGATGTTCCTAGCCACCCTCCTCCCGTTTCCAGAGGACCCCTCCCCAATCACCTGCCCCGCCAGGCTCGCCAAACTTCGCTTCTCTCGCTGCAACGCCTTCCGTAAACGTCATCACGCTTGTAATGACATCAGACGCTAGAGGGCGGGCAGAACAGCTGAGGAGGAGGAGTTTGCATACAAACCAGGGCCGCCTCTCTCATTTGGTTGGCGGAATATCCGCTATTTTACATGATCAGCTGTATTCCGAAAGAGATTTCGCGACAAGGGAGAAAAATACAACTTATGTCAAAGACTGAGCGAAATTACACCAAACCTACTTCAAAAGTTGAAGAGACGTAGGATAAATCGGTGTCCTGTAGACAGTCGGTCCAACTTAATAGAGGGAAGACTAGCAAGATCCGAAAGGGTCCGGACATTTGTGGTATCGTTTCTCGGCCTTTTGGCTAAGATCAAGTGTAGTATCTGTTCTTATCAGTTTAATATCTGATACGTCCCTTATCTGGGGACCATATATTAAATTGATTTTTGGAACAGGGAGATGGAATAGGGGCTTGCTCCGTCCACTCAGCGCATCGACCCGGTATTGTAGTGCCTCCGGGAACGGTGCACCTCCCCTCGGGGAAACTAACAACAACTGAAAAATAGAATCCGGTTGTCTCCATGCTTCCTGTTTCTGCCCCGTACTTTTCGCAGGCTACATTTGTTTTTAATGAGGGGACACAGCAGCTCCAAGGCAACCATGGGAAAATGGCAACAGAAACAGCACGCACACAATTTACAGCAGTCGTGGATAAAGTCAGGTCGGCAGGAAAACACACGCAGACGATTAATAACGAACGTGGGAATAAAGTACACACACACACATCCAAGGGAAAAGTCAATACGATGCCCGAGCCCCTTCACTGTACAGGCACGGCTCAATGCTATCAGGGACAATCACCAACCCTATTCAATGCACAGCTTACCAACAATTTCCTCCAGCGCTGTTCCACGGTTCTCAGCCTGGAATGAAGCAGAGTGGTCCCTCGGAAATGGCAAAGAGAGCGTCCAGCCCTTTTCATGCAGGAAGGCTGAAGTGCCCGGCCCAGGTAATTCACAGGAACGCTAACGGCTCGGTGCCGGCAGGGTTAAGCTGATTACAAGGCCGGTGGTTAGGTGTGCAGTGATGGGCGAGGAGGGGTCAATCCTTGATTGGCAGGGGGCGTGTCTTCTGACCAGGCGTGGGCAGTGCTGTCACGTGACAGTCAGCACAGTCCACCCCTCGGCAGCCTCGCCACTCGCCAGGCGTTCCCGCAGTGAAAAGGAAAGGGATACATCTTACTCTATTTATAAGGTGAACGCTATATCTGACTATACAGAACTAAAGAAAGACAGACGTGCTCTTAAAAATTTGGCAGACAACATAATATACACACAGCGATGATAAATAACGAGAATGAGTGCAATCGCCCAGTTGCCCACCACCCCACCGCCACAAAGCTCCTTCCACAGGGTGCAGAGGTCAGGGTTGGGGATCCATGTCCATGTACAGCTGCCTGCGCGTAAAACGGGGAGGGCTTGTCTCCAGCCCTTGCCTCTGCCCCCACTGCATCTATTCAAGGAGGGTGATACCATCCCGCACGGTCCTCCCGTTAGCTGGTGTCATGAGGGGCAGGATCACTGACTATATCGGGGTGCGCGGTGGTGACCAGGTATCCTGCGACGGTACCGGTCACCCGGGTGTTTTATAAAAAATTACGGTCGCAGGCTCCCTGGTAGATGCCGTTGACCAGCGCCCACTCTCTAACAACCCGGGTGCCCTGACTGACCGTACCCCATTGCGGGCGCCAGTGTAGATCCCACTCCAGGAGGGTGGGGTATCGGACCCTCACAGCGGTCACCACCCGATCCCACAGGGTAGAGCCTACCCGGATCTTCGGCTGCGGCGCCCGTGGGGCGTTGTTGATCAGACAGGCTCCCCGGGGCGCTCGCCTCTTGATCAGAGAGGTTCATGTTGGGGCCCCCCTCATCCCACAGCCGGAGCAGCCCCGCGGCCAGGTGCTCGCAACGTGGGTCCAACTGCTCGGGCCAGTCCACCGGTTTACCGTGGTCCGCCAGGCCTCAAATCCCTCTCTCGTCGGTCCAGCCGGGAATCCTACGCTCGGTGCCTGTACTGGCCATTTTGCCCCTGTTCCAGAACACTTTCCCCACGCAGCGCCAGTGAGGAAACAGATTCTGCAGGTCTCAAAGTCAAGGGCTCTGGGCTCACAGTCTGGGTAGTGAAGGATTTTATTTACAGAAAGCAAACGGGGGAAAATGGCAACGGAAGCAACACGCGCACAACTTACAGTAGTCGGATCAGCAATAAATCACATTAAATCGCGTGGGGACAAAGTATACAACCACCCTTGACTTTGTGCAGGCGCGGCTCTTCTGCGTAGGGACAATATCCACACTCCCAACCCTATTCAAAGCACAACTCACGGACAGCACGGTGGTCCCTCGGAGGTAGCACAAAAGAGAAAGGGTCATGCACACGTGGGCTGCTTTATAGGTCTGGAAGGTCCAGCCCAGGTGATTCACAGGGAAGCCAATGGCTCGGTGCCAGCAGGGTTAAACTGATTACAAAGGCCAATTACCCGAGGCCAAGTACAAGGCTAATTAACGAGGCCAATGGTGAGGTGTGCATTGATGGGCGAGGCGGGGTCAAACCTTGATTGGCAGGTGACGTGTTTCCGGCCAGGTAAATGGGCAGAGCCGTCACGTGACGGTCCCGACCCCCACCCCACCCCCCGAGTCCAGATGCCAACTGCGTTTCATTGGCTTTGTATCTGGAGTCGGCACAATGACAAAGCTGCGTCCGGTCTGATCTAATCACTCAATTCAGACCCAAACAGGAAATGTGCAGGTTTCATTTAAACCCCTCCATGTGTATGAACACTAATTACTATTCACATTCCTCCAGCCTCACTGGACAGGAACACTGAAACATCAAGTGAGAAACAGCAGGAGGTGGCCATTCAGCCCCTCCAACCACCAACAAGCTGACGGCTGCTCTCCCATCTCAGCCACATGTTTCTGCCCGATCCTCATTTCCTCGATCCCTCCGGTCTCCACACATCTGCCAGCCTCTGTTTTATGTGAGGACGATCACCGAGTCTTCACCACCCTCTGTGGTGGGGATTTACAGACATTCACCACCCTCGGAGTGGAGACATTTCCCCTCATCTCAGTCCCGGACAGTCCACCCCCTTTTTCAGAGACTGGGATCCCTGGTTCAGCCAGTAATGATGTTGTGCATTTCAATGTGTTCACCTCTCAGTCCTCGATTCTCTAAATGAAAGGGTTATCACATTTGATCTTTCTTCATATGATGACCCACCACTCCAGGGATCAGTCTGGTGAATCTTCATTGCCCTCTCCATAACAAATACTCTCCAACCTCTTTGTTAATCCTCTATGGAATTAATTTCCATCTCCTGCAGCCCCGTGTTGCCCCAACCACTCACCTCCCACCCCGTCACTATTTCCACCTTCCCACCTCCCCCTCACCTGGATCCACCTCTCACTCCCCAGCTCTTGCCCCATCCCCACCCCTCACCTCTTTTCTCGGACTATTTCCCGTCCACTCTCAGTCCAGAGGGAGGGTCTCGGCCCGAAATGTTGACGGTCCATTTCCCTCCACAGATGCTGCCCGACCCACTGAGTTCCTCCGGCAGTTTGTTCTTTGGTCTGTGTGACCCGTGTTAGTGTGGGGAGCGGGATTTTACACCATATTCCCGGTACAGTCTCAACAAAACACAAATAATTGTCACTTTGCCCGGACCATCGGCCCCGCTTGCAGGGCAACAGTCTGCCGGTGTTTGCCCCCCAATGTGGTGAATCGCCACCACCGTGGGCTCAGACATTTCCACAGATGAGCCCCTCCTGTCCCCACCGGGACAAACATCCTGTCCGCCCCCTCTCTCCCCGTCTTCATCCTCTCCCTCCCCGGGGAACCAGCATCAAACCGACGGGCCGAGCGGTCTCCTCCTACCTCTCAGCGACACATCAGACTCCGGCCGCAGGAGACGCTTCACAAACGCCCCAACTTCCCTCGGAGGGAAATGGAAATAAATCAGAAAGCGGACATTTACTTTGACGGTTGCCCCGCCCTGACGGAAAGTTCGGGAGACGGTGTCAGCGGGGGTAACGCCCTCTCGGCTGGTCCGCCTTCGCTATTGGTTGGAAGCTGTGATTGACATCGCTTCCCAGCAATGGGAATAGCGCAGCGCGTGAACCCACAGTTGACAGTGGTGGGGGGAGCTGGTCACGTGATTAGTTTCCCAGCCGTTAAACCGACCAAGCTCGAGCTCACCAGCGCGCGGGGCACAAAAGGCCCCGGATGATCGGTTGAGGTGAGAAGGGATCTCCGGGTTGGGGGTCTCACCGGGCGGCGTTTTCAACACCGACTTCGGGTAGTTGCTGTGACTCCGGACTCCGTGACCCGCAATCCCGGGACAGTCCTGCTCTCTTCCCTCTCTCTCAGCCCCACCATCCGTACACGGGCCCCGGGGAGCTTCCGGCTGATGAGGGAATGGGAACCGATGGGTCTCTCAGACAGAGCTGAGCTCCAGCTGTCTAAATGCAAGGATCGGGAACCCGGAGAAAGGGAACAAAATCTTTTACATCAGCTGTTGTGAAAATCACCTTTGTTCTGCCTCCAGTCACAAACAAGAGAAAATCTGCAGATGCTGGAAATCCGAGCAACAGACACAAATTGCTGGAGGAACTCAGCATTAGTACTCTTTTCCATAGATGCTGCCTGGCCTGCTGAGTTCCCCCAGCATTTTGTGTCTGTTGCTTGTTCCACCCCCTCTTGTTCTGGACTTTCTACCCGTGAGAACATGTTTTGTCCCACTCTCTCTGGGTACATAATGATATCAAACACCTTTGTCCTGGGCAACAAGTAGCTTCACATCACAAATGTGCCAGACTCCAATGAGACAGACTACTGCCCTTCCCTTCATATTCATTGGCATTGCCATCACTGAGTTCACCACTGTCAGTCACCTGGGGGAGGGTTCAGGGGAAATATTTATGTACAATACAGAAACTGGTGTTACCTGTGTGTATTGTGGTGATGCAAAAGTTGCTGGAGAATTTGCAAGTGGGAAGAAATGGAGTGATATTTGGAAATCTGACTTTTTCAAGCATCATTTAGCAAGAGAATCACATATGGACAATGTGCAAAAGCTGTGGTGAGAAAATACTTCATTACCCGCTACGGGCCTGCTACATAGGTTATGTGAGAGTGCAGATGAATTCGATCAAACCTAGAGGACATCAAAGTTTTTATTGACAGTGATTGCTAGCTGTTAAAATGAATAGCTCAAAATATAAAATTTAGTGCCCACACGTTGTCACCGGGCAAAAAATTGCACAGCACAAGATTTTTCCACATTTTTTACACCTCCCTGATGCCCTCACCTACAAGATGTGCATCCAGCTGCAGCTTGTAACCTTGCACTTTAAGGAGTTGGAACCTGAAATGGATGAATTCTGGATCATCCAGGAGTCGGAGGGGGTGATAGATATGACATGAAGAGAGGTGAGTTACACCCAAGGTGCAGGACACAGGAAACAGGGTGAGAGTCAGGAAGGGGAATGCGGGTAAACAGCCATTGCAGAAGACTCTTGTTGCCACCCCCACAACAACAGGAAGACCACTTTAGAAACTCTTGGTGGAGGTAGTTAGGATAGTTACTGTGATCTCCGGACACCGTGACCTGCAATCTCGGGACAGTCCTGCTCTCTTCCCTCTCTCTCAGTCCCACGATCCATACACGGGCCCTGGGGAGCTTCCGGCTGATGAGGGAATGGGAACCGATGGATCTCTCAGACAGAGCTGAGCTCCAGCTGTCTAAATGCAAGGATTGGGAACTCAGAGAAAGGGAACAAAATCTTTTACATCACCAGTTGAGAAAATCACCTTTGTTCTACCTCCAATCACAAACAAGAGAAAATCTGCAGAGAGGGCACAGTTTTAAGGTGCTTGGAAGTAGGTACGAAGGAGATGTCAGGGGTGTTGTGTTCTTTACACGTACCGTGGGTTACTAATAACAAACCATATTCTGGCAGAATTGAACTTTTATTTAACAGCAACAAAACCACGTTTTACACTGCCATGCTTTTCTATCATTCTTCATTTCTGCGCATGCTCAGAACTCTGTCCAGTCACGTCCTGACACGTGATATCACCACAAGGGGTAAGTTACTTACACAGAGTGGTGAGTGCGTGGAATGGGCTGCCGGTAACTGTGATGAAGCCGCATACGTTAGGTTCTTTTAAGGGGCTCCTGGATAGGTACATGGCGCGTAGAAAACTACAGAGCTATGGGGAACTCTAGGGAATTTCTAAAATAAGTAATGTTTGACACAGCATTGTGGGCCGAAGGGCCTGTATTGTGCTGTATAAATGGGGAAGTCACTTACCCATGACCTCTGGTTGTCGTCCCGCCCAACATCAGTGGAAAAAGCTGCTTGCATTTACCCCATCTATACTCCCATAATTTTGTATACTTCTAACAAATCCTCAAAGCAATGTATAATTTCCGTGTTAATGCTTGGAGCCTTTTTTAGATGGATGAGATGATGAGGGGCATTGATCGTGTGGATAGCCGGAGGTTGTTCCCCAGGGCTGAAATGGCCAACATGAGGGGCGTAGCTTTAAGCTGCTTGGAAATAGGTACTGAGGGGATGGCAGGGGTAAGTTTTTTACACAGAGAGTGATGGGTGTGTGGAATGCACTGCCAGCAGAGGTGGTCAAGGCAGATACAATAGGGTCTTTTAGATAGGTACATGGAGCTTAGAAAAAATAGAGTTTTATGCGCTAAGGGAAATTCCAGGCAGTTTCTAGAGTAAGTTTCATGGTTGGCACAACATTGTGGGCTGAATGGCCTGGAATATGCTGTAGATTTCTATGCTCTATGTTGAACAGCGAAATAACTTTGGCTATCCTACAATCCTCTGATAATCCCCCGTCGCTAAGGATGATTTAATTATCTCTGCCAGGGCCCCGACAATTTCTGCACTTGCCTCCCGTAGGGTCCGAGGGAGCACCTTGTTATGCCCCGGAGATTTATCCACCCTAATCTGCCTCAGGATAGCAAACATCTCCTCTTCTTTAATCTGTACAGGACCCACGATTTTAATGCCGCTTTTCCACACTCTCATTGATACTGTGTCCATCTCCAGAGTAAATGACATGGAAAAAAATATTTAAGATCTCCCCCATCTGCTTTGGTTCCACACGTGGATTGCCATTCCGGTCTTCCAGAGGACCAACTTTGTGCCTTACAATCCTTTTGCTTTTAATCTATCTCCAGAATCCCTGAAGATCATCCTTCATTTTTTCTGCGAGGGCAATCTCATGCTTTCTTTTAGCCATCCTGAGTTATTTCTTATGTGTTCTCTTGCATTTCTTATACTCCATAAAAACCTACCTGCCTATCCCTGTTATGCAACTCCATTTTGTGCTTCACCAGGTTCTCAATATCTCTTGAAAACCAAGAGATACAGTTTCTATCTTTACCTTTTATTCTGAAAAGCACATACCCACTTTGTACTTACAAAATTTTGTTTGAAGGCCTCAATTTATCAAGCACACCTTTGCCTGATCCTAGTATCTAAATTCCAGGTGTTGATCCATGCCCTGAACACATCCGCCTTTCCTACACTGCTCTTTGTATTGAAATATACAGGGCTCAGCATATTCACTGCACCATGCTCAACGTTTTCATTCCTGGCTTTCCATCCTTTCCACAATCTGCTCTATTATTCAGGCTCCCATTCCGTCTGCAACTTTAGTTTAACCCTCCCTTACCCCCACATCCACCATGCAGCTCTATCACCCCTTTGGCTTTCCTCTCCCAGATCAATAAAAAGGAGGCGCATACCAGGTACAGGCAGATAGGAACAAATGGGGTACTTATTGTTACGTACCCCGTAACTGGGTTGCCAAACCAGCAGAAATGGAACACTCGTTGGAGTCTGGATTACTAGGAACTAATAAAGTTTTATTAAAGAAATAAGTAATACAGTACACTAATCGTAAGGATATAAATGCAACAGGTTAGCAATGATAATACACGCATATACACAGAACTAGGGTAATAGGAATCAAACAAGTTCTATCGCAGTCTAGGGGTAAAATGATCAGTCTTAAGTGAAGCAGAGTTCAGTTCAGTTTAGTGCAGTTCGCAGTACCGTTGGAGAGAGAGAGAGATGCAATTTGGTTTCAGGCAGACCTTTTGATGTCTCGCAGTTGGTTTCGGGCAGACCTTTTGATGTCTTCTAATCCCACTGTGGTCACCGACTGTGACCCCTCCATTCCGGATATGATCATTCTTCCGTGGTGAACCCGGCACCCAGGCAAGGGTGGACACACACCCCAGGTTCCCACCTATCGTACCTTTACACCCTGTGAGCCTCTGGTCAGTTCCCGTGAACCGGCCCTCCAAACACTCACCAACTTGTGGGGGCACACTGCTCTTTCCAGGGTTTCATGGTGTGTCATGCCTTAGCAAACCTGTTCCTTTTATCCCCCTGCTGGGGTATCACCTGTCTATCAAACTTCAAACAGTTCAGGTTCAAAGCAACTGGTCTGTCAATATCTGAATTGTGTTTTTTTCCTGTTAATTCCTCTCTTCTCTCTTATTAGCATTTCGAATGTTTCTCCATTGTCTTTCTTATCTCTCTCATTAGCATCATCCATCCGGTACCTCTGCTTGGCGTCACACATGACACTATGAAATACAGGAAATTCAAGTGAACACTTATGAAAGAAATAAAAGAAGGCATGAGGTTGCCCAGCAGACAAGGTGAAGGAGAATCCTCAAGGATTCTGCAGGTGTGTTAAGTGCGAAAAGATTGCAAGGGAAAAAATTAATCCTCTGCAAGATCAGAATGGTAATCCACATGAGGAGACAAAATAGATGGGAGAGATTTTTTTTTGCATCTGTATTTACTCTGGAGATGGACACAGAGTCTATAGAAGTGAGGCAAAGCAGCATCAACTTCATGGACCCTGTACAGATTACAGAGGTGGAGGTGCTTGCTGTCTTAAGGCAAATTAGTGTGGATCAATCCCCAGGGCCTGACAAGTTGTTCCCTGGGACCCTGCGGCAGACAAGTGCAGAAATTGTCGGGGCCCAAGCACAGATATTTAAATCGTCCTTAGTGACAGGTGATGGATTGGAGGATTGGAGGACAGCCAATGATGCTCCGCTGTTCAAGAAAGGCTCTAAAAATAAACTAGGAATTTATACGTTGGTGAGCCTGACATCAGTAGTGGGAAAGTTATTGGAATGTGTCTGCAGGAAATGGATATACAAGTATTTGGATAGATGTAGATTGGTTGAGGATAGGCAGCATACTGGATGAGACACTGTCTTTGGGAGAAGCCAGAGTGTGGTAGCAGATGGTTGCCTCTTTGACTGGAGGCCTATGACTAGTGGTGTGCCACAGGGATCGGTGCTGGATCTGTTGTGGTTTGTCATCTAGATCAGTAATCTGGATGATAGTGTGGTTAACTGTATCAGCAGATTTCTGGCTGACACTAAGATTGGGGGTGTAGTGGACAGTGAGGAAGAATATAATGTCTTGCAGTCTGATCTGGACCAGCTGGAGAAATGCAAGATGGAATTTAATGGAGACAAGTGCGAGGTGTTGCATTTTGATAGGACCTGGGTCTTACACAGTGAATGTTAGGGCACTGAGGAGCACTGCAGAAGAAAGGGATCTGGGAATACATGTCCATAATTCACTGAAAGTGGTGTCACAGTTAAATAGGGACAGAAGGAAAGATTTTAGCATATTGGCCTTCATGAACCAAAGTACTGAGTACAGGAGATGGATATTTTGTTGACATTGTACAAGACATTGGTGAGGCCTGATTTGGAGTGTTGTGTGCAGTTTTATCACCTACCTACTGGAAAGATGTAAAAGAGGTTGAAAGAGTTTAGAGAAAATTCACAAGGATGTTGCCAGGTCTGGAGGACTTGGGTTATTAGGAAAGATTGAACAGGTCAGGACTTTATTCCTTGGAACATAGAAGATTGAGTGGAGATTTGATGGAGGTATACCACTATTTTGAGGGTTATTGGTGAGGTAAATGCAAGCTGGCTTTTACCACTGAGATTGGGTGGGACGACAACCAGAGGCCGTGGATTAAGTGTGAAAGGTGAAACATTAGGGGGAACATGAGGGGAAATTTCTTCACACAGATGGTCATCCGGGTGTGGAATGAGCACAAGTGGTGCATGTGAGCTGAATTTCAACATTTAAGATGTTTGTATAGGTACCTGCATGTTAGGGGTACGGGAGTAGGGAGTTGAAAAGCCTCAGCACCAACTAGATGGGCCAAAGGGCCTGTTGTAATTTACTATGACTCTGTGTCAAGAACATGAAATAATACTAATGTTTACTCTAATTCCTTCTAACAGCTGAGCAGACCAACCATACATCTGAGTTGGAGATATTTACATGGCGTTAAAACTGTGGCACTTTAAATTAACAGTACATACAAGAAAATCCCAGCTGCATGTTAACCAAGGCTATTTGTGTGAGAGTGTTTCAGTTACTGTGGGGCCAGGAACCCATGCAGCTCAGTGGGAACAGGGAATAATACCAATAGAGAGAGTCAAACTGAGCCAGGTCACAGATTGGAGATGGCAGAAATGCCCCATTCTTAGAGAGACAGGAAGAGCATCAGAGAATTTGATGGTCATTCCAGATACCAGCACTGTGCCCAGTTAGAAGATGATTTCTCTCTCCAACTTGGGAGGAACTACACTGCAACAGTGTGATACCAGATCACACCTTGGCAACTAAAGTGATCTCATCTGAAATGTTGTCCTACACCCATTGATGGATTTTGTAAATCTTTTTACGGGTTAAAAATGGCAAGGAATTTGTCTACGGGAATCTCGAACACAACACGACAGTTTTGCTGTCTCTGTCCAGATATTTAAGAAGTGGAGCA
This sequence comes from Mobula birostris, assembly GCF_030028105.1. NCBI lineage: Eukaryota > Metazoa > Chordata > Chondrichthyes > Myliobatiformes > Myliobatidae > Mobula > Mobula birostris. Next base: position 29,409,685 of record NC_092382.1, on the reverse strand, counting down.
AGGGATTCACTCGATCATCCTTCCTGCTCAGACTGTGGGGAGGGATTCACTCGATCATCTCAACTTTAGGTACATCAGCAAGCTCACACTGGGACAAGGCCATTCACCTGTTCTGTGTGTGAGAAGGGATTGAGTCAGTCTGCCAACCTGTGGACACACCGGTCAGTTCACATCGAGCAGAGGCTGGTCATCTGCTGAATTTGTGGGGAAGGTTTCACTCGGTTATCTGACCTAATGGCTCACCAGCGAGTTCACACTGGGGAGAGGCCGTTCACCTGCTCAGACTGTAGGAAGGGATTCGCTCAGTCATCTCATCTACAGAGTCACCAACGTGTTCACACTGGAGAGAGGCCGTTCACCTGCTCAGACTGTGGGAGGGGATTTACCCAGTCATCCAATCTGAAAGTTCATCAGCGAGTTCACACTGGGGAGAGGCCGTTCACCTGCTCAGACTGTGGGAAGGGATTCACTCTGTCATCCCAACTGAAAGTACATCAGAGGGTTCACACTGGAGAGAGGCCGTTCACCTGCTCGGACTGTGGGAAGGGATTCACTCAGTCATCTCACCTACAGACACACTGGTCATTTCACACTGGAGAGAGGCCATTTACCTGCCCAGACTGTGGGAAGGGATTCACTCGGTCATCTCACCTACAGAGTCACCAACGAGTTCATACTGGGGAGAAGCCATTCACCTGCTCAGTCTGTAGGAAGGGATTCGCTTGTTCATCCAATCTGAAGGTACATCAGAGGGTTCACACTGGGGAGAGGCCGTTCACCTGCTCAGACTGTGGGAAGGGATTCACTCAGGCATCTCACCTACTGAGACACCAATCAGTTTACACTGGGGGGAGGCCATTCACCTGCTCAGACTGTGGGAGGGGATTCTCTCAGGCATCCAAGCTGAAGGTACATCAGAGAGTTCACACCGGAGAAAGGCCATTCACCTGCTCAGACTGTGGGAAGGGATTCACTCAGGCATCTCACCTACTGACACACCGGTCATTTCACACTGGGGAGAGGCCATTCACCTGCCCAGACTGTGGGAAGGGATTCACTCAGTCATCCCATCTACAGAGTCACCAACGAGTTCACACTGGGGAGAGGCCGTTCACCTGCTCAGACTGTGGGAAGGGATTCACTTTGTCATCCCAATTGAAGGTACATCAGAGGGTTCACACTGGAGAGAGACCATTCACCTGCTTGGACTGTGGGAAGGGATTCACTCAGGCATCTCAACTACTGACACACCAGTCAGTTCACACGGGGGAGAGGCCGTTCACCTGCTCAGACTGTGGGAAGGGATTCACTCGGTCATCTGACCTACAGAGACACCAGCGAATTCACACCGGGGAGAGGCCATTCACCTGCACAGACTGTGGGAAGGGATTCACTTGCTCATCCAGTCTGAAGGTACATCAGCGAGTTCACACTGGGGAGAAGCCGTTCACCTGCTCGGAATGTGGGAAGGGATTCACAGAGTCATCCAAACTACTGGCACACCAGACAGTTCACACTGGGGAGAGGCCATTCATCTGCTCAGACTGTGGGACGGGATTCACTCAGTCATCTAATCTACTGAGACACCAGCGAGTTCACACTGGGTAGAGGCTGATCACCTGCTCAGGCATTGGGAAGAGATTCTCTCAGCCATCTCCAACAAATGTGCATCATTGAGTTCACACTGGGGAGAGGCCGTTCACCTGCTGTGAATGTGGGAAGGGATTCACTCCGTTATCTAACCTTTTGACACATGACCGGGTTCACAATGGGGAGAAAGTTTCAATAAGCTGAATGCTGGATATTTGTCCATCACTGTTGCTGAATGCAATTTCGAGAGTGACTGTAGGTGCTGAACTCTGCAATTATTGCTGTTGCTCACCACACCCAGTTCTGCACCCTGGTCACTGGGCATGGGAGGAGTTTCTTCTACATATTCACCTTTAGTGGGACTGGAGTTTAATATTCTGGATCTGTGACAAATAAATCAGTTCTATTTTAACTCTGTCTCCGGTACCTTGTGAATTTATAACACACCTAGTGTACAGTAGAGAGTTAACTCCGGCTGGCTGGACCCGGCCAGTGATTCTGTCCCATGACAGTCCTTTTAAATCCTCCCCTGTTGTTCATCTCTCGCTCTCCCTAGGGTGATGAGTTCCAAACAGTCACCACTCTGTGGGTGAGGAGGTTTCCGTTGAATTTTCTGCAGACTGAAGAAGTCGAGCTGACTGCAGTTTTGTCTGAGATGTTCTTCACCCCTGAAATCTCTGGACTGTGTTAACCTCCTTATTCAGGGCTCATTTCCACATTATGGGTCATTTTCCTGCTTCTAAAGGGTTGTTAGAAAACACCACTGTCCTCTAAAGACTGAAAGCAGAATGGGAAACCATTAGTTGGATGTTCAACGGAGCAGGGTCAGAAACCAGAGGCGGGTCTGCACAGGGCAGAGTTTGGGACTCTGGACGATGGTCGGGGTAAGAACGTGTGATGAGAAGGGAATCAGCAGTGGGGTGTGGCAGCGAATGACAGAGTGGAAACGTTGGAAGCTGATTGACAGAGAAAATAATTCGGTTGTCTGACTGATGATACAAACAATACCTGTGGTGAGGTGCTCCACTGGTCGAGGAACATGTGTGTGTTGGGAATGGTTTTATCTATTGAGGGAGTTGTTCCTGTGTGTTTATCCTGTAATATTATATCGGGATGTTTATTTTAGATTATCCTATCTGTAATAATGTATTGATTATCTTATAAATAGTGAGATTCTGTCCCTAACTGGATCAGGCTTGAATTTATGGTGCCTTAATGAAGTTATGGTGCTCATTCATGAGTTTGTATTTTAAAGCAAGATTTTGGTGAATGATGTTCGCCTCTTGATTGTACCTTCATAAGTAACCAGATTGATTCAAACTGCTAGAGGATCCTGGAATGTGTTGGATTGTGTCTGGTTTCTCGGCATTTGCTGCATTTATTGCCTCGTTTGTTTGTATTGTATGTGTTTCTGATTTTTTTTTTCTTTCTGTGAACCACCTTGTCCTGTATTTCTGCAAGGAACCCCTCTGTTTCAGGGAAGAGGTCTCCAACTCTCTGTCAGGTGCTCGATGCTTCCTTGTCACCATCTGGTCTGCTCAGATCGTTGGGATTTCTCCCATGGAGGGTCATACTCATTCCACTGGTTAATCTTTTCTTCCATAGTGATGATTCATTTTTCTCAGTTTGCCTCTCATTTAAGTTTTCTGGTCTGTATTTCTTACCATGATTGCAGATACACACATGGAGTGCTCAATCCTGTTCATTTTTGATGAAAATATATACTTGTAAGTTTTATCTGACAGGTTGTGATTTTTTTTTCATGTGTGTTATTTCTCTTCCTCCTTCCATCCAAGGTAGTGTTAATCTAAGTGGAGTTGAGTGTAAATAGTCGGCCTTTTCTCCTTGGAGTGACAGAGGATGAGAGGTGACCTGATAGAGGTGTATAAGATGAGGAGAGGCATTGATCATGTGGACAGACAGGTTTTTCCCCCAGGGCTGAAATGGCTAACACAAGAGGGCATTGTTTTAAGGTGCGTGGATGTAGGTATAGAAGAGATATCAAGGGTAAATTTATGCAGAGAGTAGTAAATGCGTGGAATGGGCTGCCAGTGGCGGTGGTTGAGGTGGAATTGATAGGGTCTTTTAAGAGTCTCCTGGACAGGTACATGGTGCTTAGAAAAATAGAGGAGTATGGGTAAGCCTAGGTAATTCTAGGGCAAGGACATGTTCAGCACAGCTTTGTGGGCCGAAGGGCCTGTATACTGTGTTGTAGGTTTTCTATGTCTCTAAGTCGCTGCATGTGAGGCTGCTGAACAAGATCACAGCTCATGGAATTACAGGAAAGATGCTTGTATGGGTCGAAGATTGACTGACAAGGCAGAAAGAGTCAGAATAATGTGGAGAATTCTGTTTTGCTGTCGCTAACTAATGGTGTTCCGTAGGGGTCAGTATTGAGACCACATCTTTTCACATTAAATCTGAATGATATGGATGACGGAATTGATACCTGGGTGATGAACTTTGCAGTTGATACAAAGATAGGTACGGGACAGGTAGTTTAGAGCAAAGCTGGAGTCTGCAGAAGGACTTTGATAGGTTTGGAGAACAGACAACGAAGTAGCAGATGAAATACAGTGTATGCAAGTGTCCAGTCATGTACAATTGGTAGAAAGAATAAAGACGGAGAGAAAAAAATAAATGGGAGAAAATACAAAAATCAGAAATAGGTACTTGGGACTCCATGAACAGGAGTCTCTAAAGGTTTGCTTGCAGATTGAGTTAAGGATGACAACTGTAACGTTAGCATATAGGAGCAAGGATGTGGTACTGGAGCTTTATAACACATTGGTCAGATCACGCAGTTTCCGACCTCCCATCTGAGAAAAAGATATGCTCATATCGGAGCGGGTTCGGAGAAGGTTCACGAGAATGATTCCAGGAATGAAAGCGTTAACTTAAGATCTTTGACCCTGTACTCACTGGTCCAGAGGAAAGAGAGGGGATCTCATTGAAACCTATCAAATATTGAAAGGCCTCGGCAGAGTGGCTATGAAGAAGATGCACCCTACGCTGTGTGGGTCTGGGACCAGAGGCCACGGCCTCAATGTATAGAGCATCCACTGACAGCAGAGATGAGGAGGAATTTCTTGAGTCAGGGAGTGGTAAATCTTTGGAATTCATTGCCATGGATGGAGTAGATGCCAAGTCATTGAGTATATTTAAAAAGGATGTTCAAGGATTATGGGGAGAAGGCAGGAGAATGGAGTTGAGAGAGAGAATCAATTGGACACGAAGGAATGGTGGAACAGACTCGATTGGCTGAGCAGCCTCTGTCTCATATCTCATGGCTCAAGAAGAGTCTAGTGAGGTTGCATTAGGGTTAGGGTATTGTTAGGGTATCCGCACCTGGATTATTGTATCCAGTTTTGGTCGTTCTGCTGTAGGAGAGAGGACGTCAATCTGGAATGAGTGCAGGAGAGATTTACGAGAATGGTGCCGGTACTCGAGGGACTGAGTTCTGGAGAGAGGCTGGGCAGGTTGGGACTTCACACCTTGAACTGCAGGAGATTGAGGCTGATATGATGCAGGTGTCCCAAACCCTGAGTGTACAGAACTGGGGAACGTGCGCAGTCCTTTGCCCCACTTTTGTGGAACCAACAACCAGACGGCACCGGTTCAAGGTGAGAGAGGATTGATTTAATAGGGATGCCAAGGGAAAATTATTAATCCACTCTCCCTTACGGTTTATTGTTTAACTAACTCGATGAGTCCACTCTCAGGTTAAAGGAGCAACACCTCATATTACATCCGGTTAGTTTACAACCCGATGGCATGAACATCGACATCTTTAACTTCTACCTCTTCCTTTTCATCAAACCCACACGCCTGTCTCCTCCATTCTGTCTCCCCACTTCTCTCTTCTCCACTGTGGATCGTCTCCCTCTGGTTCCTCTTTTACTTCCTTTTTTCCCCATGGTCCGTTCTTCTATCCTATCAGATTCCTTCTTTTCATTCCTTTGCATTTTCCACCTCCCACCTCCCCCACCCACTCACCTTCACTCTTACCTGGCTTCACATGTCATCTACCAGCTTGGACTCTCCACTCCTCACACCATCTTGTTCCAGCTTCTCCCAGTTCCAGTCCCGATGAAGGGTCTCGGCAGGAAATCTCTGTTTTGATTTATCCCCCTCTGTAGAAGCTACCTGACCTCCTGACTTCCTCCAACATTTTGTGTATGTTACTCTGCATCTCCAATATCTGCAGAATCTCATCAGGACAGAGTGCAGAATGCAGAGACTACATCGAGTCTCACTAATGTCGAGGAGGCCACACCTGGAAAACTGGAAACTGCAGATGACCCCAACAGGCACGATGTTGAAAAGTTGCCTCATGTGGAAGGACTGTTTGGGACCCTGACTAGTGGTGGGGAGGGTGGTTTGGGGCAGGACTGGCACTTCATCCACTTGCAGAGTTGGCTTCCAGCCCCCTACACCCCTCCATATCGCTGCAAACCTCTCCCTTTTGTGGACAACACTGCCACTTGGTGGTGATTTGCCATAATAACAGGAGCCCCTGATTTGTGGATTCCATTGTCACTAGGTGGCGCTCTGCCGCAGGAACACTGAGAGACAGAAATGTGACGCTGCAGTCTGCTGAAATGTTTATTCAAGGTTGTTTAATTCCATTTCCAGCAGACAAGTGTAACTGAGATCGAAATAGTTATTACTCCGGCTCCAATGCAGCAGGAAAACACAACAGTAAAAACATATATCCACAGCTTATAAACTGTGCACGGATTGATTGTATGTCCATAAAGTGCCTGCACATAAGATGACAGACAGGAAATTATAAAATAGAGGTGTTTGGTGTGTGGAAGGGTGGGTTAGTTGGGTAGAGATATTTATCAGCCTAACTGCTTGGGGAAAGTAGCTGTCCCAGTGGCTGGCAGTCCTGGTGAGGATGCTGCGCAGTCTACCCAAATGGGAGTGGAACAAACAGTCCACGAGTGGGATGGGTGGAGGGAGATTATGAAAATCAGGCTGGTGTTTGATCTCAAAAGAGGGAATTTGGAAAATACCAATGAGATGCCTTTTAGAACAGCTTGCAATTGTGCCCACTAGGAAAAGTTAATTCTGGATTGGGTGTTGTGTAATGAACCAAATTTGATTAGGGAGCTTATGGTAAAGGAACCATGTGGACCCAGTGATCATAACATGTTAGAATTCACCCTGCACTTTGAGAGGGGAAAGGTACAACACGATGCATCATTATTAGTGCAGTGAGGGGAACTACGGAGGCATGCGAGAAGAGCTCACCAAAGTTGATTGAAAGGGGACACTAGCATGGATGATGGCAGAATAGTAATGGCTGGAGTTGCTCAACTTGACAGCCTCAGGGTTGAAGAGAAACACATCATACTCCACCTGCACAGCTCCAACCTGAAGGCATGAATATCAATTTCTCCTTCCAGTTAAAAAAAAACACTGCCCATAGCCTTTCCTTCTACTCTTCACCCTGGCCATTCACCTTACAGTTATGTAAATATGATGCTACCATTCATTACGAGAGGTCTATCCATAAGGATATATTGTTGAGATGTTATAAGGCAATGGTTAAACCACACGGACAATTATGAGCAGTGTAGGAAAAATGTTCTGGAATTGGACAGAGTCCAGTGGAGGTTCATAAAAATGATTCAAGGCTGACAGGTTAAACACATGAGGAGCATTTGATGTCTCTGGGCCTGTATCCTGTAGTGTTTAGAAAAAAATGAGGGAGGCTCTCGAACACCGAAAAGCCGAGAAAGAGAGTATGTGGAGAGGATTTTTCCTGCAGTCGGGGACCAGGGGAACACGTCCTCAGAATAGTGGGACTTATCAATTACAACGGAGAAGAGGAAAAATTTTTCCTACTGTGTCTTATGATCGGACGACCGTGCATGATCTAAGTTCCTGTGTCCATTCCCCTCGCTCCCCTTAATTAATTATCTATCTGCAACTCAGAATAACTCAGCCAACCGGCCTTCCCACCTTCGGGGCAGTGAAACCCAAAGATTGTACATTCAAATACATAGATACCTCATTGATCACAATGCGAAATTAAATAGAAAATATAAATTTCCAGGAATTTTCACACATTTCCATTTGAAATGAGCATCCCTTATTGAACGCTCTCTGACTGATGAGAAGAGATACTCTATCAAGATGCTCCACAAATACCCTATCATTTGTGAATATGTTCTAAATTCAGGGCCAAATCATCTCACCTCTGCTGGTAAAGCATCCCATGTATTACACTGGTCAAACTGCACTGCTGGCTCCATAGCTACTCTTAAGATTTCTTTCTGCTTGGGGATTAAAACTGTGCATAGAATTCCAGGTGTGGCCTCACTAATACCCTGTACAATGGTAGCTACACCGGCCCATTACATAATCTCCACTCCCTGTGCAGTGAAGGCCAAAATACAATCTGCCTTTTGAATTACTTGATGCAAAACCAGAATGTTATCATTAAATTTCCTTCCTTTGCTTCTGTGTTATCAGCATATTTGGACATTTCCCATCTCATTCTCTCCTCTGGGGATTAAGCAGTGAACATGTTTACTGAGCATATAGGCATGTACAAGAGCATGTCTGCAGGGTTAGTACTTTGCTCTGGGTGTAAGATGTGGGAATCCCGGGAATCTACCCGTCTCCCAGACGGCCATATCTGCGCCCGGTGTGCGAGATGCAGCTGATGAGAGAACGTGTTAGGGATCTGGAGCTGCAGCTTGATGACCTACAGCTTATAATGGAACATGAGCAGGAGATCGATAAGTGGGTGACTGTCAGGGAAGGGATGGGAAGAGCTCAGATAGTAGAGAGCACCCCTGTGGCCATCCTCCTCAGTAATCGTTATCTTGTTTTGGATGCTGTTGAGGGGGATGACCTGACACAGGACGACCACGGCGATCCGGTCTCTAGCACTGGGTCTGGTTCCGTGGAGCAGAACGGAAAGAGGAAGATGATCTCTGTTTTAAGTCATCATAACCTGAATCCCAACTTTGGCTATCATGGGTATCAGAATCATGCTGCGCAGAACGGTCTGCATTGGCAGGCTTTTTAGCCATACTTTGAGTTATTGCGATAAATGTTAAAATCCATCTGTGGGTCGTCAGTGGTTGGCTTAGTTGTCAACTGCACTGCAGGAACAACTTTACCATCTGCCAGGTCATTCCCTGACAGCAAAGTAACATCTTCCACTGGTAAACTGGAGCATAATCCGATCCTAACAGGTCCCGAAACCAACCCTGACTGTAAAGTGACCTTGTGCAATGGCACAGAAACCATGCCACCCCCAATGCCTTTAATAAGATTTACCTCACCAATGTCAGTCTCATCACCAAACTTTAGAACACTGTCTAATATAAGTGACTGAGAAGCCCCAGTATCTCAAAGAATTTTCACTGGTACCAGGGTTGACCCTTCCTTTACTAATACAAACCCATCTGACATAAAAGGATCAACTCCCTTCTTAACTCGGTCAGACCTCTCAGTCCTTAACTGAGCCTCAACAAAACCTGTGGTTTATAGGTGCTTCAACATACTGATTACAGGCACTTGGGACTGCCTCCTTTTCCTTTTTCTCCTTCAGGATGGAACAATTAGCCATCATATGACCAGCTTTCTTACAATAGTAACAAGTAAAGACCAGAATATTTCTCCTTCAACTGCTTCCCTTCATCCTCACTCTTGTCACGAGTCCCAGCTTTAATTTCTGGTTTACCCTGGTTATCCCTGCTACTCTTTTGGAAGTTCTTATTCGGGGTAAACTTAACCTGATGAGTTAAAGCAAACTTATCTGCTAATCTAGCAGACTCCTGCAAAGTGGCAGCATCCTTTTCATCTAAATACGTCTTTTGTCATCAGGGACGCACCTTTTGAATACTTCAAGTAAAACCAACTCTTTGAAGTTGTTTACATCTTCATTTATACTTTTATATGTGCACCAGCGGTCAAAACACACAAACTTCTCATAAGCAAATTCCATACAAGTCTGGTTCACAGATTTCCTCAAATGTCTAGACTTTTGCCTGTATGCTTCTGGGACCAACTCGTAAGCTTTGGGCACAGCCTGTTTCACTGTGTCATAATCAGCTGCTTCATCAACTGTAAAAGCAAAATAGGCTTGCTGAGCCTTCCCCTTAATTACACTTTGTAAGAGAATAGGCCAACCCTCTTTTGGCCACATTAAACTCTGAGCAACCTTCTCAAAATGCTGGAAGTACTTATCAACCTCTGCTTCATCAAATGGAGGTACCAATTTAAATTCCCAACTAGCCTCAAACTTATCACCAGAGTCTAACGCTAGACCCCTTTGCTGCAATCTCTCTAACTTTTTCAGCTCGAACATCCTTTGTCTTTCTGCTTCCTCCCTGTTCTGCCTCTTCTCTCTGTTTTTCTGCCTCTCTAGCCTCAAACTGCCTCTGCCTTTCCACAGCCTCCATTTTTAATTTTTCTAACTTGTACAGGAGCTCAAGCTCACTATGTTTACTTCCAGGAAACACCTCTTACTCCTCCACTTTAAACACATCCTCAGATACATAATGTTCAGCTATTATCCTCTGCATCTGTGACCTCCTGGTTGTCAATTTCACCTTAGCAATTTTTAACCTTTTAGCAATACTCAACAACTCAATCCTCCTGGTGTCCTTTAGTGCCTCAGAGGTTGGCATATCCAGAAATCTATCAACATCCATTGCTGCTGATTTTCCAGACACAAATAAATCAAAAGGGATTTCCCCAATGAAATTAATAATTAATCAATACGCCCCCAAGTCTGTTCCTATCCAGGATGCAGGCCCCAATTTTGTTACCAACCATAACACTTTAGAAATGAACCAGCAGCAATAGACTACACCTGGAGTCTGGTTTTGATGTTAAAGCCACTATCTTTATTAGTATCTACTTATAATATAGAAACTTAAGCAAGATAAACAATAGTTAGCAGTGGTATGTGTACGTCTGTGTAAATATAACTCCCAAACTATTGAGCCCGGGGGAAACAAGGCTTGGAGTTTTGAGATGGTGAACTATGAAAGTTCAGTTCAACCACAGAGTAGTTGAGGAGAGAGAGAGAGATATTTGTAATCCAGGGTAAATGTCGAGAGAAGGCAATAACGTGAATTCCACAGTTTGCACGGTGGTAAAATGAAAGAACAGTCGCTGTAGATTTTATCCATCGTTGTTCCAAATCCACATACAAATTATCACCGAAAGTGACTTGTCACAAGGGGTATTGTCTTCAATTGAATTACCACACCACACCCAGGAAAGGGTTAACACATAAGTGGTCTTCACAGGATACCCCAAATCCGATCCACTTCTATGGATCAAACGAGGTGACAACCACACATTCGATGTTCGCTGAATCGATAATTAACCCACCCTTGTGGGCACAGGAAAGTTCTCATCAGTGACCCTTGGCCACCAGTTCCTTTGTTTCGATCCTTCCATTTATCCTCCTTCATCTCTGTCTGACTCTGAGTGTCTGTGTCCTCAGTGAAAACTAAACAAGCTGCGAGCCATGACAAGCTGCAAGTCAGACTGATTTCCATTCTTAATCTCTCTCTCTCTCTTAAAATGACAGTCCACAGCAAACGAAACCTAGGGATTCACAACAATGGCCACTCCCCATTGTGAACTGACTGGTGTGCCAGTAGGTGGGATGACTGAGTGAATCCTTTCCCACATTCCGAGCAGGTGAACGGCTTCTCCCCAGTGTGAACTCGCTGATGACTCTGTAGGTTGGATGACCGAGTGAATCTCTTCCCACAGACTGTGCAGGTGAATGGCCTCTCCTCTGTGTGAACTGACTGGTGTGCCAGTAGTCCGGATAACCTAGTGAATCGCTTACCACATTCTGAGCAGGTGAACGGCTTCTCCCCAGTGTGAACTCGCTGATGACTCTGTAGGTGCGATGACCGAGTGAATCCCTTCCCACAGACTGTGCAGGTGAACGGCTTCTCCCCAGTGTGAACTCGATGATGATTCTGTAGGGTGGATGATTGGGTGAATCTCTTCCCACAGACTGAGCAGGTGAATGGTTTCTCCCCAGTGTGAACTCGCTGATGATTCTGTAGGGTGGATGGATGAGTGAATCTCTTCCCACAGACTGAGCAGGTGAATGGCCTCTCCTCTGTGTGAACTGACTGGTGTGCCAGTAGTCCGGATAACCTAGTGAATCGCTTACCACATTCTGAGCAGGTGAACGGCTTCTCCCCAGTGTGAACTCGCTGATGACTCTGTAGGTTGGATGACTGAGTGAATCCCTTCCCACAGACTGAGCAGGTGAACGGCTTCTCCCCAGTGTGAACTCGCTGATGTACCAGTAGGGTGAATGAATCAGTGAATCTCTTCCCACATTCTGAGCAGGAAAAACGTGAACAGGAAATGGGATCACATGACTGGTGGAGGGTCTCCCATCTGAACCGGTGGCTCTGCTCCTCGCCCCTCACACGCTGCCCGACCCATCTGCCGCGTTTCCCACATCATTCCATATTTACACCGGCATGGACTAGAAGGGCCGAGATGGCCTGTTTCTGTGCTGTAATTGTTATGTGGTTATATGGAAACATGCTGAAAATATTGCAGAGTAAATCATTGTCCACCCACAACGAGAGGACGTGATAGATCCGGATCTCACTGACTTGTCTGAACGGGTGAAAGATGAAGCTACACGTACATGTAGAGCAGTGACCGGCAGATGATGCAGATCTGTGGAAAAACGTGAACAGGAAATGGGATCAGGTGACTGGTGGAGGGTCTCCCACCTGAACCGGTGACTCTGCTCCTTGCCCCTCACACGCTGTCCGACCCATCCGCTGCATTTCCCACATTATTCCATATTTACACCAGATACATTTTCACTTTTTCCTCCATATCTTCCCTGTCTCTTTCCCTCCACCCCCAGGTCACAGAGTCACAGGCTCCAACACACAATTCAGACCCAAAACAGAAATGTGCAGGTTTTATTTAAATCCGTCCATGTGTATTTACATTAATTTCTATTCACATTCCTCCAGCTTCACTGGACAGGAACACTGAAACATCAAGTGAGAAACAGCAGGAGGTGGCCATTCAGCCCCTCTAACCATCAACAAGATGGTGGCTGCTCTCCCATCTCAGCCACATGTTTCTGCCCGATCCTCATTTCCTCGATCCCTTTGGTCTCCAGACATCTGCCGGCCTCTATTTTATGTGAAGACGATCACTGAGTCTTCACCACCCTCTGTGGTGGGGATTTACAGACATTCACCACCCTCGGAGTGGAGACATTTCCCCTCATCTCAGTCCCGGACAGTCCATCCCCTTTTTCAGAGACTGGGATCCCTGGTTCAGTCGGTAATGATGTTGTGCATTTCAATGTGTTCACCTCTCAGTCCTCGATTCTCTAAATGAAAGGGTTATCACATTTGATCTTTCTTCATATGATGACCCACCACTCCGGGGATCAGTCTGGTGAATCTTCATTGCACTCTCTATAACAAATACTCTCTAACCTCTTTGTTAATCCTCTATGGAATTAATTTCCATCTCCTGCAGCCCCGTGTTGCCCCAACCACTCACCTCCCACCCCGTCACTATTTCCACCTTCCCACCTCCCCCTCACCTGGATCCACCTCTCACTCCCCAGCTCTTGCCCCATCCCCACCCCTCACCTCTTTTCTCGGACTATTTCCCGTCCACTCTCAGTCCAGAGGGAGGGTCTCGGCCCGAAATGTTGACGGTCCATTTCCCTCCACAGATGCTGCCCGACCCACTGAGTTCCTCCGGCAGTTTGTTCTTTGGTCTGTGTGACCCGTGTTAGTGTGGGGAGCGGGATTTTACACCATATTCCCGGTACAGTCTCAACAAAACACAAATAATTGTCACTTTGCCCGGACCATCGGCCCCGCTTGCAGGGCAACAGTCTGCCGGTGTTTGCCCCCCAATGTGGTGAATCGCCACCACCGTGGGCTCAGACATTTCCACAGATGAGCCCCTCCTGTCCCCACCGGGACAAACATCCTGTCCGCCCCCTCTCTCACCGTCTTCATCCTCTCCCTCCCCGGGGAACCGGCATCAAACCGACGGGCCGAGCGGTCTCCTCCTACCTCTCAGCGACACATCAGACTCCGGCCGCAGGAGACGCTTCACAAACGCCCCAACTTCCCTCGGAGGGAAATGGAAATAAATCAGAAAGCGGACATTTACTTTGACGGTTGTCCCGCCGTGACGGAAAGTTCGGGAGACGGTGTCAGCGGGGGTAACGCCCTCTCGGCTGGTCCGCCTCCGCTATTGGTTGGAAGCTGTGATTGACATCGCTTCGCACCAATGAGAATAGAGCAGCGCATGAATGCTCTGTTGACAGCGGTGGGGGAGGGGCTGGTCACGTGATCAGTAGCCCAGCCGTTAAACCGACCAAGCTCGAGCTCACCAGCGCGCGGGGCACAAAAGGCCCCGGATGATCGGTTGAGGTGAGAAGGGGTCTCCGGGTTGGGGGTCTCACCGGGCGGCGTTTTCAACACCGACTTCGGGTAGTTGCTGTGACTCCGGACTCCGTGACCCGCAATCCCGGGACAGTCCTGCTCTCTTCCCTCTCTCTCAGCCCCACCATCCGTACACGGGCCCCGGGGAGCTTCCGGCTGATGAGGGAATGGGAACCGATGGGTCTCTCAGACAGAGCTGAGCTCCAGCTGTCTAAATGCAAGGATCGGGAACTCGGAGAAAGGGAACAAAATCTTTTACATCAGCTGTTGTGAAAATCACCTTTGTTCTGCCTCCAGTCACAAACAAGAGAAAATCTGCAGATGCTGGAAATCCGAGCAACACACACAAATTGCTGGAGGAACTCAGCATTAGTACTCTTTTCCATAGATGCTGCCTGGCCTGCTGAGTTCCTCCAGCATTTTGTGTCTGTTGCTTGTTCCACCCCCTCTTGTTCTGGACTTTCTACCCGTGAGAACATGTTTTGACCCACTCTCTCTGGGTACATAATGATATCAAACACCTTTGTCCTGGGCAACAAGTAGCTTCACATCACAAATGTGCCAGACTCCAATGAGACAGACTACTGCCCTTCCCTTCATATTCATTGGCATTGCCATCACTGAGTTCACCACCGTCAGTCACCTGGGGGAGGGTTCAGGGGAAATATTTATGTACAATACAGAAACTGGTGTTACCTGTGTGTATTGTGATGACGCAAAAGTTGCTAGAGAATTTGAAAGTGGGAAGAAGTGGAGTGATATTTGGAAATCTGACTTTTAAGCGTCATTTAGCAAGCAAATGACACATGGACTGTGTGCAAAAGCTCTGGCAAGAAAATCCATCATTACCTGTTACAGGCCTGCAACTTAGGTCAGGAATTTATTCCTTGGAATGTGGAATACTGAGGGGCGATTTGTTTGTGATAGAGGGGCATAGACAGGGTAAAAGCAAGCTGACTTACTCCACTGGGATTGGGTGGGACTACAACTAGAGGACATGGGTTAAGGGTGAAAGGTGAAACGTTAAGGGGAACATGAGGGGAAACTTCTTCACACAGACGGTCATCCAGGTGTGGAATGAGCAGCCAGCACAAGTGCATCCTTTAAACAGCTGTGCGGACCAACCATTCATCTCGTCAAGAAACACAATTTGCGTGAGACTGTTTCAGTTACTGTGGGGCCAGGCACCCATGCTGCTCAGCAGGAACAGGGAATAATACCAATGGAGAGAGTCAAACTGAGCCAAGTCACAGATTGCAGACGGCAGAAATGCCCCATTCTGATAGAGACAGGAAGAGCATTAGGGAATTGATGGTCATTCCAGATACCAGCACTGTGACCAGTCAGAAGATGATTTCTCTGTCGAACTTGGGTTGAACCTCACTGTAACAGTGTGATACCAGATCAAATCTTGGCAACTCAAGTAATCTCATCTGAAATGTCCTACACCCACTGATGGATTTTGATGATCTTTTCACAGGTTAAAAATAAGAAGGAATTTGTCTCAAGGAATCGCAAACACAACACGCCAGTTTTGCTGTCTCTGTCTGGATATTTAAGAAGTGGAGCAAGGGATTCATTCGACCATCCTTCCTGCTCAGACTGTGGGGAGGGATTCACTCGGTCATCTCAATTGAAGGTACATCAGCAAGTTCACACTGGGCAAGGTCACTCATCCATTCAGTGTGTGAGAAAGGATTCTGTCGGTCTTCCCACCTGTGGACACACCAGTCAGTTCACACCGGGCAGAGGCCGGTCATCTGCTGAATTTGTGGGGAAGGATTTACTCGGTCATCTGAACAAATGGCACACCAGCAAGTTCACACCAGGGAGCGGCCGTTCACCTGTTCAGTCTGTGGGAAAGGATTCACTTTGTCATCTCACCTACTGACACACCAGCAAGTTCACACTGGGAAGAAGCCATTCACCTGCTCAGAGTGTGGGAAGAGATTCACTCAGTCATCTGACCTACAGAGGCACCATCGAGTTCACACTGGGGAGAGGCCGTTCGCTTGCTCAGACTGTGGGAAGAGATTCACTGAGTCATCCAACCTACTGGTACATCAGCGAGTTCACACTGGAGAGAAGCCATTTACCTGCTCAGTCTGCGGGAAGGGATTCACTCAGTCATCCAACCTGCAGAGTCATCAGCGAGTTCACACTGGGGAGAAGCCGTTCACCTGCTCAGTCTGTGGGAAGGGATTCACACTGTCATCCACCCTGCAGAGTCATCAGCGAGTTCACACTGGGGAGAAGCCGTTCACCTGCTCAGACTGCGGGAAGGGATTCACTCGGTCATCCCACCTACAGAGTCATCAGCAAGTTCACACTGGGGAGTGGCCATTCACCTGCTCAGTCTGTGGGAAGAGATTCACTCAGTCATCCCAACTACTGGCACACCAGTCAGTTCACACTGGGGAGTGGCCATTCACCTGCTCAGTCTGTGAGAAGAGATTCACTCACTCTTCCATCCTACAGAGACACCAGCGAGTCCACACTGGAGAGAAGCCGTTCACCTGCTCGGAATGTGGGAAGAGATTCACTGAGTCATCTCACCTACAGAGTCATCAGCGAGTTCACACTGGGGAGAAGCCGTTCACCTGCTCAGTCTGTGAGAAGAGATTCACTTGGTCTTCCGACCTACAGAGTCATCAGCGAGTTCACACTGGGGAGAAGCCATTCACCTGCTCAGAATGTGGGAAGAGATTCGCTCGATCATCCACCCTACAGAGACACCAGCGAGTTCACACTGGGGAGAAGCCGTTCACCTGCTCAGAATGTGGGAAAGGATTCACTCAGTCATCCAACCTACAGAGTCATCAGCGAGTTCACACTGGGGAGAAGCCGTTCACCTGCTCAGTCTGTGGGAAGAGATTCACTCAGTCATCCAAGCTACTAGCACACCAGTCAGTTCACAATGGGGAGTGGCCATTGTTATGAATCCCTAGGGTTTGTTTGCTGTGGACTGTCATTCTGAGAGAGAAAGAGAGAGATTAAGAAGGTGAATCAGTCTGACTTGCATCTTGTTTACATCGCTCACAGCTTGTTTAGTTTTAATCAAGGACACAGACACTCAGAGTCAGACGGAGATGAAGGAGGAAAAATGGAAGGATTGAAACAAGGGAATTAGTGGCCAAGGGTCACTGTTTAGAACTTTCCTATGCCCACAAGTGTGGGTTAATTATCAATTCAGTGTATATCGAATGTGTGGTTGTCACCTCGTTTGATCTATAGGAGTGGATCGGATTTGGGGTATCCTGTGAAGACCACTTATGTGTTAACCCTTGCCTGGGTGTGGTGTGGTAATTCACTTGAAGACGATACCCCTTGTGACAAGTCACTTTCGGTGATAATTTGTATGTGGACTTGGAACAACGACGGATAAAACCTACAGCGACTGTTCTCTCGTTTTACCACGGTGGAAACTGTGGAATTCAACGTTATTGCCTTCTCTCGACATTTACTCTGGATTACAAATATCTCTCTCTCCTCAACTATTCTGTGGTTGTACTGAACTTTCATACTTTACCATCTCAAGACTCCAAGCCTTGTTTCCCCTGAGCTCAATAGTTTGGGAGTTATATTTACCCACATGAATACACATAACACTGTTAACTTTTGTTTATCTTGCTTAAGTTACCTGTAATTGGAACTCAGACCTCCTCAGTCACCGTACCCGAACGGTGAAACTAAGCAAGTGCGCATCAAACCCCCAAAACTCCAGCACAGGCGCCCCGCAGTGGCGTGTACAGAGACACGTCTCTACTCTCTCTCTTCGCCCATGACTGCACTCCCGCTCCTGCTACAAACTCAGTCATCATAGTCGCAGAGGTCACAACAGTGACTGGCCTCATCACAAACACTGATGAATCTGCATATAGAGAGGGTGAACCTCAATATTCGACCAGCACTAAGAAGACAATAGAAATGGTAATCGACTTCAAAAATGCATGACGTCTCGAACAAGCCCCACTATCCCTAAACGGTGAAGTAATGGGGAGTGTTGAGAGGTTCAGGTTTTTGGGGATGAATATCACCGAGGAGCTCTCTCGGCCCGTCAGCAAAACCTCGTTAGCAACGAAAGCACAACGGTGACTATAGTATATGAGGTGATGAGGGAGAGCCGATCTGTCTCAGAAATAGCTGGTCAACATTTTCTGTGCGATAGACAGCACACTGACACACGGAATGGCAGTGCTGTACTCTAGATGCAGCCCTCTATTTTTCTAGGCTCCATGTACTATCTAACATCTATGTGATATCGAAGAGTCTCTTAAAAGACCCTATTGTATCCACCTCTACCACTGTTGCCGGCAGTGCATTCCACACACACACCACTTAGCTCTGACATCTGCTCTGTACCTACTTCCAAACAAGTTAAAACTTTGCCCCCTCGTGTTCAGCCGGTTCGGCGGGAGGAGCGAGTGCAGATCTCCGCGCGTGCGCAGCCCTTCGGTGAAAAATGATATCGTATCCGTTAAATAGGGGCCGTGGACAATTCTGATTTGATGGAGAGGGACGTGAAAGTACACAGGAACATCTGGAGAAAATTCTGAAACGCCCGTTCGCTGCTGTCGTTACTGCGCGATCGTGAATCTTCCGGAGGGAAGGCCTCAAAATCCCCGGCTTTGCCTGCTGTTGGCGAACGAGATTGAGGTCGAATCGCTCGGATAGATACAGTACTCGGAACTCGGTGTCGGAAAGCCGATGGGAGGCTCGAAATTTTCGGACGCCTCGGAGTCGGATAGTGGTCGGGCATGGCATGGTGAAGTTTTTCTTCCTTCTCCCGTCTGCCTGAGATGTGGGACATTTGAGAGACTTTGAACTTTTTACTGTGCTCATGGACTGTTCTTCATCAAGTTATGTTATTGTTGCACTGTTGTAACTATATGTTATAATTATGTGATTTTGTTAGATTTTTCAGTCTTATTCTGTCCTGTGTTTTGTGATATCACACCGGAAGAAATATTGTATCATTTCTTAATGCATGCATTACTAAATGACAATAAAAGAGGACTGCGTGTCTTCATAATCTAAAACTAAAGCCCTAGGGTCAAGCCTGTGGCTATCCACACGACCAATGTCTCTCATCATCCTGTACACCTGCATGAATTTCCTGCATGTTTCTCTCCAGGCTGAATAAGACAATGAGCTCACTGTGGTTTTGACGTCCTTCAGGGCTCTGGATGAAGTTGGTTAAATTCCTTCTTCCCCGCTCTTTTCAACGTTTTGTATCATTTTCACTCATTTCAAAGGACTGTGTCTCAAACAGCTGGGTTGTTGCAATGTGCCTCTAAAGTCTGACAGCAGGCTAGCGAGTGAATCTTTGATGGAGCAGAGTCAGAAACCAAAGAGTAATCCGCCTGAGTCAGGGCTTTAGGGCTCCTGAAAGAGATGGAACCTAGAGTTTACCAGGAGGAGAAGGAAGAGGAATCAGACCAGTAGGATGTGGATGCAAATGAGAGATCAGAAACATTTTGAAACAGTTTGAAAAAAAAGGTGGTTAATTTCTGCAAAATACTGGAGGAAATCAACAGATCAGGCTGCAAATGCGGAGAGGAATAAATAGACGTTTATGCTGAGCCCCTTCAGCATGTCTAGACTGTGTATTCCTCTGCTTAGTTGCTGCCTGAACTGCAGAGTTCCTCCAGCATTTTGTGCGTGTGCGTCTTTGTACTGTATTTCCAGCAACTGTAGAATCTCTTGAGTTTTATATCTACATTTGTAAGAGGATTGTACTTTGGCATTAGATACACGTTGATATTGACTATATTCTTTACGGGAACCGCTTTCTGCGTTAAAACAGCCGCTGCATTTTCTATGCGCACCAAAAAACGCTGAGCTGCGGACATGGAACTGGTGCTTCCAGAAACTTTTAATGGCACCGTGATTGCCCATAAATCCTTGCGTTACAAATTTCGCCGTCGCCGAAGCACCGATCAAATGCGCAAGCGTCAGCGTTGTGACGTTCCCGAATATCACGCATGCGCGCAGTACACAAAGGCTTTAGCAGAGCGGCGGCAGGTAGGAGTGAGTTTCCGGGGGTAGGGGAGAAGGGAGAGAGGGTGAGGCGGGAGAAGGGAGAGAGGGTGAGGGGGGAGAAGGGAGAGAGGGTGAGGCGGGGAGAAGGGGGGTTGGGTGGTGTTCAACACCGACTTCGGGACTATTGCTGTGAGTCGGGACACCGTGAGCCACAATCTCGGGACAGTCCTGCTCTCTTCCCTCTCTCTCAGCCCCACCATCCGTACACGGGCCCCGGGGAGCTTCCGGCTGATGAGGGAATGGGAACCGATGGGTCTCTCAGACAGAGCTGAGCTCCAGCTGTCTAAATGCAAGGATCGGGAACCCGGAGAAAGGGAACAAAATCTTTTACATCAGCTGTTGAGAAAATCACCTTTGTTCTGCCTCCAGTCACAAAGAAGAGAAAATCTACAGAGAGGGCACAGTTTTAAGGTGCTTGGAAGCAGGTACGAAGGAGATGTCAGGGGTGTTGTGTTCTTTATACTTACCGTGGGTTACTAATAACAAACCATATTCTGCAGAATTGAACTTTAATTTAACAGCAACAAAACCACGTTTTACATTGCCATGCTTCTCGATCATTCTTCATTTCTGCTTATGCTCCAGTCACGTCCTGACACGTGATATCACCTCAAGGGATGAGTTTTTTTACACAGAGTGGTGAGTGCGTGGAATGGGCTGCCGGCGACTGTGATGAAGCCGGATACAATAGGGTCTTTTAAGAGGCTCCTGGATAGGTACACGGCGTGTAGAAAAATACAGGGCTATGGGGAACTCCAGGAAATTTCTAAAGTAAGTAGCGTTCGGCACAGCATTGTGGGCCGAAGGGCCTGTATTGTGCTGTATTGTATTTGTTGTATAAATGGGGAAGTCACTTACCCATGACCTCTGGTTGTCGTGCCACCCAACACCAGTGGGAAAAAAAACTGCTTGCATTTACCCTATCTATACCCTCATACCTTTGTACACTTCCAACAAATCCTCAAAGCAAGGTATAATTTCCTTGTTTATGTTTAGAGCCTGTAGACCCTGTGTCCATCTCCTGAGTAAATAGAGATGAAAAACTTGCTTTGGTTCCACACGTGGATTGCCATTCTGGTCTTCCAGAGGACCAACTTGATGCCTTGCAATCCTTTTGCTCTTGATCTATCTCTAGAATCCCTGAGGATTATCCTTCCTCTTTTCTGCGAGGACAATCTCATGCTTTCTTTTAGCCTTCCTGATTTATTTCTTATGTGTCCTCTTGCATTTTTTATACTCCATAAGAACTTACCTGCCTATCCCTGTTCTGCAACTCCATTTTGTGCTTCACCAGGGTCTCAATATCTCTTGCAAACCAAGGTTCCCTGCAGTTTCTATCTTTACCTTTTATTCTGACAGACACATACCCGCTTTGTACTTTCAAAGTTTCGCTTTGAAGGCCTCCCACTTACCAAGCACACCTTTGCCATAAAGCAGCCTGTCCCAGGCCACAGTTGCCAGATCCTAGTGTCATAATTGCAGGTGTTGATCCATGCCCTGAACACAACCGCCTTTCCTGCGCTGTATTGAAATATACCGGGCTCAGCATATTCACTGTACCATGCTCAACTTCTTCATTCCTGACTTTGTCTGAGGACTGAACAACAACTGTCTCCACAACCCCTCCACTATCTGTTCTGTTATTCAGGCTCCCATTCCCCCTGCAACTTTAGTTTTACCCTTCCCCACCCCCACCTCCCACCATGCAGCTCTATCACCCCTTTGGCTTTCCTCCCCCAGATCAATAAAAAGGAGGTACATACCAGGTACAGGCAGATAGGAACAAATGGGGTACTTATGAAATACAGGAAATTCAAGTGAACACTTATGAAGGAAATGAAAGAAGGCATGAGGTTGCCCCAGCAGACAAAGTGAAGGAGAATCCTCATGGATTCTGCAAATATGTTGAGAGTGAAAAGATTGCAAGGGAAAAAATAATCGGCTGCAAGATCAGAACAGTAATCCATATGAGGAGACAAAATAAATGTGGGAGATTTTTTCTGCATCCGTATTTACTCAGGAGATGGACACAGAGTCTATAGAAGTGAGGCAAAGCAGCATCAACTTCATGGACCCTGTACAGATTACAGAGGTGGAGGTGTTTGCTGTCTGAAGGCAAATTAGCGTGGATAAATCCCCAGGGCCTGACAAGTTGTTCCCTGGGACTCTGCGGCAGACAAGTGCAGAAATTGTCGGGGCCCAAGCACAGATATTTAAATCATCCTCAGTGACAGGTGAGGTACTGGAGGATTGGAGGACAGCCAATATTGTTCCACTGTTCAAAAAAGGCTCTAAAAATAAACTAGAAAATTATACATTGGTGAGCCTGACATCAGTAGTGGGAAAGTTATTGGAATATATGTGCAGGAACCGGATATATAAGTATTTGGATAGATGTGGACTGATTAAGGATAGACAGCATGGCTTTGTGCATGGTAGGTCATGTCTAACCAATCTTACAGAGTCTCTGGAGGAAGTTATCAGGAAAGTGAATGAAGGCAAGGCAGTGGATGTTGTCTACATGGACTTTAGCAAGGCACTTGACAAAGTCTCATATCGGAGGTTGGTCAAGAAGGTTCAGTCACTCAGCATTCAAGATGAGATAGTAAATTGGATGAAACACTGTCTTTGGGAGAAGCCAGTGTGTGGTAGCAGATGGTTGCCTCTCTGACTGGAGGCCTGTGACTAGTGGTTTACCACAGGGATCAGTGCTGGATCTGTTATTGTTTGTCATCTATATCAGTAATCTGGATAATAGTGTGGTTAACTGGATCAGCATATTTGTGGCTGACCACCAAGATTGGTCATGTAGTGGTCAGCGAGGAAGAGTATCATGGCTTGCAGTGCGATCTGGACCAGCTGGAAAAATGGTTTGAGAAATGGAAAACGGAATTTAATGCGGACAAT
The DNA here is from genome assembly GCF_030028105.1 of Mobula birostris. NCBI lineage: Eukaryota > Metazoa > Chordata > Chondrichthyes > Myliobatiformes > Myliobatidae > Mobula > Mobula birostris. Next base: position 29,386,694 of record NC_092382.1, on the reverse strand, counting down.
GTGAGTTGTTGCACTTTGGTATGACCTACCAAGGGAGGTCTTTCACCGTGACTGGTCGGGCACGGTGGAGTGTTGTAGAAGAAAGGGACCTGGGAATACAAGTCCTTAATTCACTGAAAGTGGTGTCACAGTTAGATAGGGACGGAAAGCAAGATTTCAGCCCATTGGCCTTCATGAACCAAAGTACTGACAATGATAGATACTTTATATTTTATTGTCGCCAAACAATTTGTACTAGAATGTACAATCATCACAGCGATACTTGATTCTGCGCTTCACACTCCCTGGATTACAAATATTAAATATTAAAATGTTAAAATTAGTCAATATTAAAAAAAAATTATAACTCATACATAGAAAATAGAGAAATGGGAAGTAAGGTAGTGGAAAAAAACCGAGAGGCAGGTCTGGATATTTGGAGGGTACGGCCCAGATCCGGGTCAGGATCCGTTCAGCAGTCTTATCACAGTTGGAAAGAAGCTGTTCCCAAATCTGGCCGTACGAGTCTTCAAGCTCCTGAACCTTCTCCCGGAGGGAAGAGGGACGAAAGGTCTGTTGGCTGTGTGGGTTATGTCCTTGATTATCCTGGCAGCACTGCTCCGACAGCGTGTGGTGAAAAGTAAGTCCACAGACGGAAGATTGGTTTGTGTGATGTGCTGCGCCGTGTTCACGATCTTCTGCAGCTTCTTTCGGTCTTACGGATGTTATGTTGACTTGTAGAAGATATTGGTGAGGCCTGATTTGGAGTCTTGTTTGCAGTTGTGGTCACCTACCTACAGGAAAGATGTAAAAGAGGTTGAAAGAGTTCTGTGAAAATTCACAAGGCTGTTGCCAGGTCTGGAGGACTTGGGTTATAAGGAAAAATTGAACAGATCAGGACTTTATTCCCTGGAATGTGGAAGATTGAGCAGAGATTTGATTGTGATAGCGGGGCATAGATGGGGTAAAAGCAAGCTGGCTTTCTCCACTGGGATTGGGTGGGACTACAATCAGAGGCCATGGGTTAAGGGTGAAAGGTGAAACGTTAAGGGGAACATGAGGGGAAACTTCTTCACACAGACGGTCATCCGGGTGTGGAATGAGCAGCCAGCACAAGTGGTGCATGCGAGCTGAATTTCAACATTTAAGAGGTTTGTGTACGTACCTGGATGGTAGGGGTATGCGAGTAGAAAGTTTAAGCAGCTGGGCACCACCTAGATGGCCCAAAGGGCCTGTTTCTGTGTTGTAATTTTCTGTGACTGTGACAAGAACCTGAAATAATACAAAAATTCACACTAAGTCCTTTTAACAGCTGTGTGGACCAAGCATTCATCTCAGCAGGAATTGTTTATATGGTGTTAAAACTGTGGCACTTCAAGTTAATAACGCATAAAAGAAACTCCCAGCTGCAGGTCAACAAAGGCTATTTGTATGTGAGAGTGTTTCAGTTTCTGTGGAGCCAGGTACCCATGCAGCTCACTGGGAACAGGGAATAATACAAATGGAGAGAGTCAAACTGAACCAGGTCACAGATTGGGGACAGTGGAAACATAGACAGGCTCGTTGGCCCACAAAGCTGTGCCGTACATGTCCTTACCTGAGAAATTACCTCTAATCTTCTGAGCTCCATATACCTGTCCAGGGGTCTCTTAAATGACCCTATTGTATCCACCTCTGCCACTGTCGCCAGCAGCCCATCCCACACACTCAGCACTCTGCATAAAAAAACTTGCCCCTCACATCTCCTCTGTACCCATTCTCATAGAGACAGAAAGAACATCAGAGAATTTGATGGTCATTCCAGATACCAGCACTGTGCCCAGTTAGGAGATGATTTCTCTCTCTAACTTGGTTTGAACTTCACTGTAACAGTGTGATGTCAGATCACACCTTGACTTCATCTGAACTGTTGTCCTACACCAATTGATGGATTTTGTAAATCTCTTCACAGGTTAAAACTGACAAGGAATTTGTCTACGGGAATCTCCAACACAACACGCCAGTTTTGCTGTCCCTGTCCAGATACTTAAGAAGTGGAGCAAGGGATTCACTCGATCATCCTTCCTGCTCAGACTGTGGGGAGGGATTCACTCGACCGTCTGACTGACCGGCATTCCCATCATTTTAAACAGGGGGGAACTCATTCATCAGCTCAGATAGTGGGAATGGATTCAGTTGGTCATTTCAGTTGAAGGTACATCAGCAAGTTCACACTGTGCAAGTCCATTCCCTGTTAGTGTTTGCTCTTTTGTTTGCCCTCTCTTTGGCTTTTATTTTGGCTTTGGCTTCTCATTTCAGCCAGGATTTTCTCCTCCTTCCTTTGCAATGCTTCCACTTCTTTGGGATGTATCTATCACTCAGCTCCCGAATTGCTCCCAGAAACTCCAGCCATCGCTGCTTCATTGTCACTCCTACCTTTTCCCTTCCAAACAAGTTTGTCCAGCTTCTCTGTCATAGAAACATGGAGAAGTTCAGTGCAGAAACAGGCTATTTGGCCCATCCAGTCAATGCTGAAGAAACTTTTAAGCTGTCTGAATCAACTACCTGCACCGGGACCATCGCCCTCCATCCCCCTACCATCCAGGCTCCCATCCAAACTTCTTTTAAATGGTGAAGCCGAGCTCATATTCATCACTTGTGCTGACATCTCATTCCACACTCTCATGACCATTTCAGGAAAGAGCTTTTCCAAATGTTTTTGTTTAATTTTCACCTTCCGCACTTACCCATGACCTCTGGTTGTCATCCCACCCAACCTCAGTGGAAAAAGCTGCTTGCATTTACCCTATCTATACCCCCATAATTTTGTATACTTCTTACAAATCCTCAAAGCAATGTATAATTTCTTGTTTATGTTTAGAGACTTTTTAGATGTATAAGATGATGAGGGCATTGATCATGTGGATCACCAGAGGTTTATTCCCAGGGCTGAAATGGCTAACACGAGGGACATAGTTTTAAGGTGCTTGGAAACAGATACCGAGGGGATGTCAGGGGTAAGTTTTTTACACAGAGAGTGGTGGGTACATGGAATGCACTGCCGGTTATTGTGTGAGAGTGTTTCAGTTCCTGTGGGGCCATGAACCCATGCAGCTCAGTGGGAACAGGGAATAATACCAATGGAGAGAGTCAAACTGAGCCAGGTCACAGACTGGAGATGGCAGAAATACCCCATTCTTAGAGAGACAGGAAGAGCATCAGAGAGTTTGATGGTCACTCCAGATACCAGCACTGTGCCCAATTAGAAGATGATTTCTCTCTCCAACTTGGGTTGAACCTCACCGTAACAGTGTGATGCCAGAGCACACCTTGACAACTCAAGTGATCTCATCTGAAATATTGTCCGACACCCGTTGATTCATTTTGTAAATATTTTTACAGGTTAAAAATGACAAGGAATTTGTCTATGGGAATCTCGAACACAACACGCCAGTTTTGCTGTCTCTGTCCAGATATTTAAGAAGTGGAGCAAGGGATTCACTCGATCATCCTTCCTGCTCAGACTGTGGGGAGGGATTCACTCAGTCATTTCAATTGAAGATATATCAGCAAGTTCACACCGTCAACTGAAGATATATCAGCAAGTTCACACCGGACAAGGCCATTCATTTGTTCTGTGGGTGAGAAGGCATTCAGTTGGTCATCCCACCTGTGGACACACCAGTCAGTTCACCCTGGGCAGAGGCTGGTCATCTGCTGAATTTGTGGGGAAGGATTCACGCGATCATCTTACCTAATGGCTCACCAGCGAGATGACACCGGGGAGCGGCCGTTCACCTGCTCAGACTGTGGGAAGCGATTCATTAACTCATCTGACCTACTGAGACACCAGTCAGTTCACACCGGGGAGCGGCTGTTCACCTGCTTGGACTGCAGGAAGAAATTCACTTGCTCATCCCACCTGAAGGTTCATCGGCGAGTTCACACTGGAGAGAGGCCGTTCACCTGCTCAGACTGTGGGAAGGGATTCACTTGCTCATCCCACCTGAAGGTTCATCAGCGAGTTCACACTGGAGAGAGGCCGTTCACCTGCTCAGACTGTGGAAAAGGATTCAGTTGCTCATCCCAACTGAAGGTACATCAGCGAGTTCACACTGGGGAGAGGCCATTCACCTGCTCAGACTGTGGGAAGGGATTCACTCGGTCACCTGATCGACAGAGACACCAGCGAGTTCACACTGGGGAGAGGCCGTTCACCTGCTCAGTGTGTGGGAAGGGATTCATTCGATCATCCGAACTACAAGCACACTGGTCTTTTCACACTGGGGAGAGGCTGTTCACCTGCTTGGACTGTGGGAAGAGATTCACTTGCTCATCCCACCTGAAGGTACATCAGCGAGTTCACACTGGGGAGAGGCCGTTCACCTGCTCAGTCTGTGGGAAGGGATTCACTTCGTGATCCCAACTGAAGGTACATCAGCGAGTTCACACTGGGGAGAGGCCATTCACCTGCTCAGACTGTGGGAAGGGATTCACTGTGTCATCTCAACTGAAGGTACATCAGCGAGTTCACACTGGGGAGAGGCCGTTTATCTGCTCAGACTGTGGAAAGGGATTCACTTGCTCATCCCACCTGAAGGTTCATCAGCGAGTTCACACAGGGGAGAGGCCGTTCACCTGCTCAGTGTGTGGGAAGGGATTCATTCGATCATCCCACCTACAAGCACACTGGTCTATTCACAGTGGGGAGAGGCCCTTCACCTGCTCAGACTGTGGAAAGGGATTCACTTGCTCATCCCACCTGAAGGTACATCAGCGAGTTCACACTGGGGAGAGGCCGTTTATCTGCTCAGACTGTGGGAAGGGATTCACTTCGTCATGTGTCCTACTCAGACACCAGCGAGTTCACACTGGGGAGAGGCCGTTCACCTGCTCAGTGTGTGGGAAGGGATTCATTCGATCATCCCACCTACAAGCACACTGGTCTATTCACAGTGGGGAGAGGCCGTTCACCTGCTCCGACTGTGGGAAGGGATTCACTTGCTCATTCCACCTGAAGGTTCACCAGCGAGTTCACACTGGAGAGTGGCCCTTCACCTGCTCAGACTGTGGAAAGGGATTCACTTGCTCATCCCACCTGAAGGTTCATCAGCGAGTTCACACAGGGGAGAGGCCGTTCACCTGCTCAGTGTGTGGGAAGGGATTCACTTCGTCAGGTGTCCTACATAGACACCAGCGAGTTCACACTGGGGAGAGGCCGTGCACCTGCTCAGTGTGTGGGAAGGGATTCACTCGGTCATCAAACCTACAGAAACACCAGCGAGCTCACACTGGGTAGAGACCGATCACTTGCTCAGACTTCGGGAAGGGATTCTCTCAGCCACCTCCACCGAATGTGCATCATTGAGTTCACACCAGGGAGAGGTTGTTCACCCGCTGTGAATGTGGGAAGCAATTCACTCAGTATTCTAACCTTAGGTAATTCTCACTTTGGCTAGCAGCTTAATATAAGGGGTGATAGCCCCCCAGCCTGGCCAAACTTAAGAAATCTTGTTTGGGTGGAAGCTGCTTGATGTGTCCCCTGTTACATATCAGTACCCCGAAATAACAAATGGTACATAATATGCGATTAAACGATTGGGCTTTATAGTTCTTTCTTTGACTATAGAGCTAGTAAAGAAAAAGGGCCCACTCTCTCCATTCATGTCTTCTCATCTCTCCCCAGCAAAAGACTGCAAAAATCTCTCTTCCTGACGAACAAGAAAGAACATTTCTGTCATTGGATAGCCCTGCATTCAAAAACCCTGTTGTCTCTAGTCGTAACCTAACCATTGCTGTTACAGAGAAAACATTACCTCAGCAGTGAAACATTGCACAGAGGCTGTTACATTAGCTGTGAAACCTTACAGCATGTTATTTGTGACACACTGCCGGGTTCACACTGGGGAGAAAGTTTCAATAAGCTGCATGCTCGATATTTGTCCATCACCGTTGCTGAATGCAATTTCGAGAGTGACTGTCGGTGCTGAACTCTGCAATTATTGCTGCTGCTCACCACACCCAGTTCTGCACCCTGGTCACTGGGCATGGGAGGAGTTTCTTCTGCTGCATATTCACCTTTAATGGGACTGGAGTTTAACGTGGACTGGAGTGGAGAGCGGCCAGTGAAGGAATGGAGCTTTGACTCAAGAGATTTTGGCAGTTGGATTGTACAATCAAGTCAATCAAGGTTTGAACAGCTCAGACCCAGCAGAAAGCAGCTGATTGGGCAATTGAAAATTGAGAAGTTCAACAAACAAGTAAAAAGAGGGGTAGCTGAAGCGGAGCGGCCAGTGAGTGAGTGGGCCAGTGAAGGAGTGGAGCTTTGAGGCTTTGGCTCGAGATGTTTCGGCGAGCAGAGGCAGAGGACGAGCTTGCTCCCAGTAAGGTAAGGCCGGGTATGTTCCTATAATTATTTTGATTAACTTAGGAGTTGGTAATGGAGGCTGTAGATAGGGCAGTCCAGTGCTCCGATTGTAGGATGTGAGAAGTCAGGGACAGCACAATTGTCTCTGATGACTAAACCTCAGGGATCTGTACTGGGTCCAATGTTGTTTGTCATATATATTAATTATCTGGATGATGGGGTGGTAAATTGAATTAGTAAGTATGCAGATGATACTAAGATAGGTGGAGTTGTGGATCATGAAGAAGGTTTTCAAAGCTTGCAGAGAGATTTAGACCACTTAGAAGAGTGGGCTGAAAGATGGCAGAAGGAGCTTAATGCTGATAAATGTGAGGTGCTGCATTTTGGTAGGAGTAATCAAAATAGGGCATACATGGTAAATGGTAGGGCACTGAAGAATGCAGTAGAACAGAGGGATCTAGGAGTAATGGTGCATAGTTCCCTGAAGGTGGAGTCTCGTTTGGATCGGGTGGTGAAGAAATCTTTTGGTATGCTGGCCTTTATAAATCAGAGCATTGAGTATAGGAGTTGGGATGTAATGTTGAAATTGTACAAGGCATTGGTAAGGCCAAATTTGGAGTATTGTATACAGTTCTGGTAATCAAATTATAGGAAAGATGTCAATAAAATTGAGAGAGTACGGAGGAGATTTACTAAAATGTTGCCTGGGTTTCATCTCCTAAGTTACAGCAAAAGGTTGAACAAATTAGGTCTTTATTCTTTGGAGTGTAGGAATATTGGGAGTTAGGAAAAAAGTGAAAAAGCAGGATCTCAGGGATGGTAATCTCAGGATTGCTGCCTGTGCCATGGGACATAGAGGGTAGGAACAGGAAGTCATGGCAGTTGAGTGCGTGGCTGAAGAGTTGGTGCAGGGGGCAGGGGTTCAGATTTCTGGAACATTGGGATCTCTTCTGGGGAAGGTCTGACCTGTACAACAAGGACGGGCTGCACCTGAACTGGAAAGGGACCAATATCCAGGTGGGCAGGTTTGCTAGAGCTGCTGGGGAGGGTTTAAACTAGTTTGTCAGGGAGGTGGGAATCAGAATGTGAGTGCAGTGATCAGGGTAGAAGAACAAGGGCACGATGCTGTGTGTTCTGAGTTGGTGAGGAAGGACAGGCAGGGGACAAAACATAAATGTAGCCAGTTTGAGGGGTTGAAGTGTGTGTATTTCAATGCTAGAAGTATTAGGAATAAAGGGGATGAACTTAGAGAATGGATCAGTACGTGGAACTACGATGTTGTGGCCATTGCTGAAACTTGGCTGGAGGAAGGGCAGGATTGGCTGATGCAGGTACTGGGGTTTAGGTGTTTTAAAAGGATTAGGATGGGAGGTAGAAAAGGGGGGGAGTAGCATTACTGATCAGGGATAGTATCACGGCTGTAGGAAGAGAGGATGCTGCAGAGGGAGCGTCCACTGAGTCAGTGTGGGTGGAAGTCAGAAATAGGAAGGGATCAATCACTGTGCTGGGAGTAGTCTATAGGCCCCCAAATAGCCCTCGGGACATCGAGGAGCAGATAAGCAGGCAGATTTTAGAATGGTGCAGGAAATACAGGGTTGTAGTTATGGGTGATTTCAACTTCCCTCATATTGACTGGCACCTCCTGACGGCAAGGGGGATAGATGGGGCTGAATTTGTCAAGTGTGTTCAAGAAGGATTCCTGACACAGTATGTGACCGGCCGACGAGAGGAGAGGCCATACTGGATCTAGTTCTCGGTAATGAACCTGGTCAGGTTGCAGACCTCTTGGTGGGGGAGCATTTTGGTGAGAGTGGCCACAACTCCCTTAGCTTCAGCATAGCTATGGAAAAGGATAAAAACAGACAAAATGGGAAAGTGCTTAACTGGGGAAGGGCGAACTATGAAGGGAAGAGGCAGGAATTAGCGAGAGTAAATTGGAAACAGATTTTCAAAGCTGAAATTACAGAAGTAATGTGGAGGAAGTTTAGGGACCACTTGTGCTGGGTTCAGGATAGGTTTGTCCCACTGAGGCAAGGAAAAAATGGTAGGAAAAGGGAACCGTGGCTGACGAAACACGCGAGGCAACTCGTCAAGCGGAAGAAGGTAGCATATGTTAGATATAAGAAGCAGTCAGAGCCCTGTTGGTCGCTTTTCGATTGCTCCTACCCTGTTTACTTAATTGTCTCTACCAGTCATTTTTTTTTTGAAATCTTATTATAATATTTCAATGCTACTTTACTGTGGCCGGGAAAAGAACCAAAGCGTTTGCAAAAGAAAGAGAAACAGAAGATGAATCCCCAGTCACTTTGGATTCAGTCAGTGACTTCCTTAAACGGCAAAAATCGGAATGAGTTTCAATGACTTAATGGCAAATTGGATACAATTCAATGAACTTTATTTCAGCATGAGAGCCAAATTCAGGAGAATACTGTGAAGCTAATGACACTTGAAGAGGACGTTGAAGATACAATTAAACTCTGCAAAGAGTTATCTTTATCCAGTGATAAAATGCTGAAAAGGATCATCAGTCTCGAAAATAGAAATAGGAGAAATAACTTGCGAATCCTGGGTCTTGAAGAATCAATTGAAGGTGCTGACCCTACGAATTTTTTGCAAACTTTCTGAAGCAGATTTTCCCTGCTTTATTCACATCTGAGCTGAAGCTCGATGGAGCTTTTTGCTCTCCGACTTTGAAGCCATTGTCCTTGGCGGCGAAACCCAGATCGGTCGGACTAGCCTTTCATGAATTTCGTATGAAGGACCTTTTAATTCACCATAACCGGAGACAAGGAATGATCAATTTCCAAAATTACAGGTTAGATTTGTGGAAGACTATTCGCCTGAAGTTTTGGCTGATCGCATGAAATATGAAGAAGTTATGTTGGAATTTTAAACCATCCCTTCAGTTCCCCGCACGTCTGCATATTGTTTTGAAGAACGGATTGCGAAAAAGAATAAATTCAGTTGAAGATGCAAAAGAGTTTCTGAAGGATGAAGTCTAAAACTGTTATACTTCTTATTTGATCAAGTTTTTTTCTTCTGTTAATATGAATTTGAAATAAGGTTTCATTAAGCTTACGTTTTGGCTGTTCATATATTGTCTTTTGTTAGATTTTTTTTTGATACTACTTTATTTTATCCCATTTTGAGGCTTTATTTTAATACAGCTTTCTTTGAATTTGTTTAAAGTGATCCTTTCGTATTTCCGAATACCAAGTTATTTTACTTTTTATGTTGTGTCTTGGTAGGGACATAATGATCTTGCAAGACTGGAGTTTTTTCTGTCAACAGGATTTTTTGGGGCCGGTACTTAGTTCTTAGCTCACTGACTGTCTATTGGTCAGCTTTCTCGCTTTGGGTGGGGGAGGGGGGGGTAGGGCCTATTTCTCTCTGGGAGCTGTGTTGGGTTGAATATATGATTGTTTGTTTGACCACTTTACTTTACAGTTTGCTTTCTTGTTTTAATAACTTAATGGCCAGATCTTTTAATTACATGTTGATTGGTATTTAAAATGTTTCGAAATTTTAACCTGTTTAGTTTGAATGTGAAAGGGCTGAATCACCCCACCAAAAGGAACAAAGTGTTTGCTTATATTAAAAAATTAAAAGCACCTTTTTTTTTTTTACAAGAAATGCGCATACGCAGCTGTGATAGCTTATGTTTTTCTTTACTAGGTGGAAGAATATGAATTCCACTCTTCGTTTAATGTAAAGTCATGTGGAGTTTTGATTTTTGTAGATAATACAGTTTCCTTTATTCAGCATAAAGTTGTTTCAGACCCTAATTGTCGATTTGTTATTGTATCAGAGTTTAGACAGTGAATCGATTGTTTTTGCTAATGTATATGCCCCCAACGTAGATGATCCAGGATTTTTTGAACATCTATTTTCATTTTTGCCAGATTTGTGTACTTTCTTGTGATGGAGGAGATTTAACTGCTGGTTAGATTGCTCATCTATCAAACCAGCCACACTTAATAAATCAGCTTTGTTTATCCAATCTTTTCTAACTAAATGTGGTATAGTTGATTCTTGGCGATTTCTTCATCCGACAGACAGGGAGTATTCTTTTTTCTCTCATGTCTAACATTCTTATACCGGGATTGACTTTTTTATTGATAGTCAAATGATTCCATTAGTTCGATCGATTGAATATAAAGAGATTGCTATCTCTGACCACTCCCCTGTATTTCTATCTTTAAATCTTCCTGGTCCTATCTCCATGAGTAGATTTTGGCGATTTAGTTTAACTCTGTTATCCGATGAGGGTTTTTAAAAATTTATGGAGAATCAAATTACTCTTTATTTTTGAAGAAAATACGTTGGAAGAGGCGTCTAGCCTTATTATATGGGATACTTTTAAAGCATACATCCGGGGTCAAATTATTTCAGATACTGCAAACATCATTAAAAAAGCTAACAAAGAAAGAAATGGATTAGCCAATCAGCTAAAGCAACTGGACCATAAATATGCTTCTGTACCTGATCCTGAAACATATAAGAGACGTATTGAAACTAAAACTAAATATGATCTTCCTTTAACATATCCAATTGAAAGCCAACTTTTTAAAGATAGAAGTCAACTTTATATTCACGGAGATAAAACTGGTAAGCTACTGGCTAATCAATTGAAGCCATTTTCAGCCAAGCGACAAATTAAAGAAATACATAAAATTAACGGGGACATGACAACTGACCACCTTGAAATTAATGACATTTTTAGGGAATTTTATTCTAAATTGTATAGTTCTGACTCTGTTAATGATAATATTGCAATGAATAATTTTTTAGATCAATTAAATATTCCTAATCTTTCGTTAGATGATCGTAGGCAATTGGATCAACCTATTTCCCAGGATGAAATTGCTGAGGATATTTGAGAATTGCATTCTGGGAAATCCCCAGGCCCCAGTGGATTCTCTGGAGAGTTTTATTAGGCTTTGTCCTCCTTGATTACACCACATTTATGTTCTACCATTACAGGAAGGAAGACAACCACAATCTTTTTACGAAGCTTCCATTTCGCTCATTCTCAAAATGAATAAGAATCCTACTAAATGTTCTTCGTATAGACCTATCTCTTTACTCAATTTTGATAAAAAAATTTTATCTAAAGTGTTGGATCGCAGACTTGAAAATATTATATCTTCTGTAGTTTTGGATGATTAGACAGGATTTATTAAAAATCTATATTCCCATTTTAATATACGGCGTTTGTTGAATGTTATATACTCTCCATCTAAGGAAATACCGGAATGTGTGATATCTTTGGATGCGGAGCAGGCTCTTGACAGAGTTGAATGGAACTTTCTATTTACATCCTTAGAAAAATTTATTTTGGACCTACTTTTATTCATTAGATTAAATTACGTTATTTATCTCCCTCCGCTCGGGTTCTTACTAATTTTCAGAATTCTAAACCCTTTAAACTCCAACCTGGAACTAGACAAGGTTGCCCCTTGAGCCCCCTGCTTTTTGATTTGGTATCAGAACCATTAGCAATTGCTTGTTGAGAGTCTAAAGAGATCACTGGTATTTTAAGGAGAGGTACTATTCATAAAGTGTCGCTCTATTGCTGATGACTTATTGCTTTTTATACCTAATGTTACAACCTCCTTACCATTTGTGTCCATTTACTGACTAATTTTAGTCAGTTCTCAGGATAAAAATTAAATCTACAGAAGAGTGAACTGTTTCCTTTAAACAATTTCATACCAACTGATATTAACCTTCCTTTTAAAATTTTAGGAGAACAATTTACATATTTAGGAGTAACAATTAATAAGAATTATAAAGATTTATTTAAGGAAAATTTTTAAAGTTTATTGAATTTACATTTAAAAAACTCTAATTGGTTGCCTCTCTCTTTATCACTGATTGGCCGAATCAATTCGATTAAAATGAATATCTTACCTAAATTTATATACCTTTCTCAAGCTGTGCCTGTTTTTATTCCTAAATCTTCTTTTGACTCTTTGGATTCAATTCCTTCTTCGTATATATGAAAGAAGTAAAAAAAAACACCTCGTAAAAAATAAAGCTCACCTTCAGAAAACCAAAGAGAATGGAAGCTTTACCCTACCCAATTTTAGGTTATATTATTGGGCAGTTAATATACGTAATATTACATTCTGGATATATTACATTAACTATGAGAATTGATCTATATGGGTTTCTTCGGAAGTCAACTCTGTTATAAAATTTTCCATTATTTCTTTACTTGGATCCTTGCTTCCTTTACCTTTAAATAAATTAATTGACAATCTGGTGGTTAAACATACATTGAGGATTTGGTTATAGTTTAGAAAACATTTTGGTTTATTGAGATTTTCCCTCTCAAGTCCCATATTTTCTAGCAACACACATCAAAGTTGCTGGTGAACGCAGCAGGCCAGGCAGCATCTCTAGGAAGAGGTACAGTCGACGTTTCAGGCCGAGACCGTTCATCAGGACTAACTGAAGGAAGAGTTAGTAAGAAATTTGGGAGGGGTAAGGGGAGATCCAAAATGATAGGAGAAGACAGGAGGGGGAGGGATGGAGCCAAGAGCTGGACAGGTGATTGGCAAAGGGGATATGAGAGGATCATGGGACAGGAGGTCCGGGGAGAAAGACAAGGTGGGGGGGGGGACCCAGAGGATGGGCAAGGGGTATAGTCAGAGGGAGAAAAAGGAGAGAGAGAGAGAAAGAATGTGTGTATTTCAATAAATAACGGATGGGGTACGAAGGGGAGGTGGGGCATTAGCGGAAGTTAGAGAAGTCAATGTTCTTGCCATCAGGTTGGAGGCTACCCAGACGGAATGTCAGGTGTTGTTCCTCCAACCTGAGTGTGGCTTCATCTTTACAGTAGAGGAGGCTGTGAATAGACACGGAATGGGAATGGGACGTGGAATTAAAATGTGTGGCCACTGGGAGATCCTGCTTTCTCTGGCGGACAGAGCGTAGGTGTTCAGCGAAATGATCTCCCAGTCTGCATCGGGTCTCGCCAATATATAGAAGGCCGCATTGGGAGCACCTGATGCAGTATATCACCCCAGCCGACTCACAGGTGAAGTGTCGCCTCACCTGGAAAGACTGTTTGGGGCCCTGAATGGTGGTGAGGGAAGAAATGTAAAGGCATGTGTAGCACTTGTTCCGCTTACAAGGATAAGTGCCAGGAGGGAGATCGGTGGGGAGGGATGAATGGACAAGGGAGTCGCGTAGGGAGTGATCCCTGCGGAAAGCAGAGGGGGGGGGAGAGAAAGATGTGCTTAGTGGTGGGATCCCGTTGGAGGTGGCGGAAGTTATGGAGAATAATATGTTGGACCCGGAGGCTGGTGGGGTGGTAGGTGAGGACCAGGGGAACCCTATTCCTAGTGGGGTGGCGGGAGGATGGAGTGAGAGCAGATGTACCTGAAATGGGGGAGATGCGTTTGAGAGCAGAGTTGATGGTGGAGAAAGGGAAGCCCCTTTCTTTAAAAAAGGAGGACATCTCCCTCGTCCTGGAATGAAAAGCCTCATCCTGAGAGCAGGTGCAGTGGAGATGGAGGAATTGCGAGAAGGGGATGGCATTTTGCAAGGGACAGGGTGAGAAGAGGAGTAGTCCAGGTAGCTGTGAGAGTCAGTAGGCTTATAGTAAACATCCGAGTCCTCGGAAATATGAAATATGAGTCCTCGGACAAGACTCCCAGAAGGTTAATTTACAGGTTGAGTCTGTGGTAAGGGAGGCAAATGCAATGCTGGCATTTATTTAAAGTGAAGTAGCATATATAAGCAAGGAGATAATAATGCTGGTACTTTCTAAACTTTACTTAAGAGTATTGGGGACCCATATCTCAGAAAAGGTGTGTTGTCATTGGAGAGAGTACAGAGGATATTCAAGAAGATGATTCCGGGAATGAAGGGGTTAAGATATGAGGAGTGTTTGCCAGCCTTGGTCCTGTACTCCTGCACTGACCTATGTTTAATAAACGCGGGGGGGGGGGGGTGTTAAATCTCACTGAAACCCACCAAATGTGGATAGGTCTAGATAGGGTGGATGAGGAGAGGACTTTTCGTATGGTGGGGGTAGCCATAACAGAGGGCACAGCCTCAAAACTGAGGAGCGACCTTTTAGAATAATTAAGGAGGATTTTATTTCATCAGAGAGCAGTGAATTTGTGGAACTCTCTGACACAGACGGCGGTGGGGGCCAACTCTGTGGGTAAATTTCAGGCAGAAGCTAATAGTTTGCTGATCAGTCAGGGCATTACAGGATATGCCAAGGAGGCAGGTGTATGGGGTTGAGTGAGAACCGGGATCAGCCATGATAGAACGGCGGAGCAGACTCGATGGGGCTGAATGGCCTAATTCTGCTCCTATGTCTTATGGACTTATACTGCCAGTGTCTTACACAGTGAAGATTGACACAAAATACTTATTACATTCAATCGCTGTTTCTTTACTCTATTACTAACTCGCCAGCATCATCTTCCAGCAGTACAATATCAACTCTTGCCTCTCTTTTACTCTTAATATATCTGAAAAACTTTTGATACTTGATATTATTGGCTCACTTACCTTAACTTATCATCTTCTTTCTCCTGCGTGTCTTTTTTTTAAGTTGTCTCCTATTGGTTATGTAAAAGCTTTCCAATCCTCTAACTATCCACTGTTTTCTTGTTATATAATATGACACCACTTTTGCTTTTATTGTTACGTAACCGGCAACGATGAGTATCAATCGAGACAGGTTATATAAAAACAACCAAACATTTATTACACACGTCTAAACGATAAGGAAAAATCGAACTAAAACTTTAACCGGAAGTTAACAGATATGCAGCCGTGCACCAACTCGCCACTCGGCTCTGGTTCTCAAAGCGTTAAATGCAAAAACAGTTCTTAAAGCGATACAGTCGGATATAGTTCTTAAAGTGATAACTTCGAAAGTCCATCAGATTTACATGTTCAATTGGGAGAGACTCTAGGATACAATTTCCTTAACGATTCTCGAAAGATCATTGCTAATGCATCCACATCTCTTCAGCCACCCCTTTCAGATCTCCAGGGTGTACACCATCTGGTCCAGGTGACCTATTTATCTTCAGACCATCTCTGTTTCCCAAGAACCTTCTCCCAAGTAACGTAACTTTACACATTCTGACCACTGACATCTGGGAATTCCATATTCCTGCCAGTGTCTTCGGCAGAGAAGAGTGATGTACAATACTTATTCAGTTCATCTGCCATCACCTTGCACCCCCACCCCATTACTACCTCTCCAGCATCATTTTCCAGTGGTTTGATATCCACTTCCGCCGCTCCTTTACACTATATGTACCTGAAGAAAAAATTGGTATCCTCTTTAATATTACTGGCTACCTCACCTATGTATTCCATCTTTTCCTTCTTAATTATTTTAGTTACATTCTATTGGTTTTAAAAGCTTCCCAAACTTCTAACTTCCAAGTAATTTTTGCTCTATGCCCTCTCTTTGGTTTTTATGTTGTCTCTGGTTTCTCTTATCAGCCACGGTTTTGTTCCCTTACCTCTAGAATACTACTTCCTCTTTCTGATGTATATATCCTGTGCCTTCAGAATTTCTTCCAGAAATTCCAGCCATTGTTGCTGCATTTCATCCCTGCCCATATTCTTTTAAAATCAATTTTGACCAATTTTTCTCTCATGCCTCTCTAATTCTCTTTATCCCACATCTGACTTTAGCTTCTCCTTCTCTAATGTCAGGGTGAATTTGATCATATTCAGATCCCTAATTAGTTCTGGTTCATTACAACACCCCATCCAGAATAGCTGATCCCCAAGTGGGCTCAACCATGAGCTGCTCTGAAAAAGCATCTTGCAGGCATTCTAGGAATTCCTCATCTTGAGACCAACACCATCCTAATTTTCCTAATCACCCGCACGATAATCCCCCATGTAATATTGCCCTTTTGGCACGCATTTTCTATCTGCCATTCTAATTTGTGGACCACATACTCACTAATGTTTGGTGGTCTCTATACAACTCTCATCAGGGATTTTTGTTTACATTTGCTGTTCCTTAATTCTACCCACAGATTCTACACCTTCCAACCCCATGCCACCTCTTTCTAATGATTTTATTTAATATTTTACCAACAGAGCCACACAACCCCACTACCAGCTTGTTCTTTCAAGAAACTTATAAATATCTGGGGAAACAAGAGGACCTGCAGATGCTAGAAATCTAGAGAACTACACACAAAGTGCTGGAGGAGCTCAGCATGTCAGGCAGCATCTATGGATGGGAATCAACATTTCGGGCCAAGACCCTTCACAGCGACTCTTGATACCCACGTATCTGGAATATCAGATATCAGATCAGACAAGCAAAGGAAATAGAAAGTAGTGCGAAATACGGAAAACCTTTGACAAAATCTAGTTCAAGGATTTAATGAACCTGCCAAACAGAGCTCAATAGTTAACAAATACAAAAAAAGGCAAAAATCACTTTCATCAATGCCTACAGTGACTTTTTGTTTATAAAAATACCTTGGTCCCATTTCAATCAGTAAAATTTACAAAGATGAATAAGAACTTCAGAAAACTTTAGAAAAGACTATTTACACTCAAACCCACTTAGATTGAGGCTACCTTGGACAGAAGGAGGAAGAGAAATAACACACATGAAAAAAAAATCAGACAACATTTATATTTTCTTCAAAACTGAACAGGGTTCAGCACTCCCTGTGTGTATATGCAATCGTGATAAGAAATACAGACCAGAAAACTTAAATGAGAGGCCAACTCAGAAAAATGAATCATCACTATGGAAGAAAACATTAACCAGTGGAGTGAGCATGACCCTCCATGGGAGACATTCCAATGATCTGAGCAGATGAGATGGCGACAAGAAAGCATCGAGCACCTGACTGAGAGTTGGAAACCTCATCCCAGAAACAGGGGGGTTCCTTGCAGAAATACAGGACAAGGTGGGTAACAAAAAGAAAAAAAAATCAAAAATACATGAAATACAAACAAACAAGGCAGTAAATGCAGAAAATGCCAAGAGAAACCAGTCACAATCAACACATTCCAGGATCCTGCAGCAGTTTAACTCAATCTGATTACTTGCCCAGGTACAATCAAGTGGCAAATATCATTCACCAAAATCGTGCTTTAAAATGCAAACTCATGAATGCCCTCCATCACTCCATAAAGACACCATAAATTCAAGCCTGATCCAGGTTTAGAGTCAAAATCTGAGAAATTATATGATAATCAATACTGCACATTATTTCAGAGAGGACAATCCATAATAACCATCCGGGTATAATATTACAGGATAAACAAGCAGGAACAACTCCCTCAATAGATAAAACCATTCCCAACACACACATGTTCCTCGACCAGTGGAGCACCTCACCACAGGCATTGTTTGTGTCATCAGTCAGACAACCAGATTATTTTCTCTGTCAACCAGCTTCCAAATATTGCTACTCTATCATTTGTTGCCACGGCCCGCTGCTGATTCCCTTCTCCTCATCATATGTTCTTACCCCGGCCATCGTCCAGAGCCCCAAACTCTGCCCTGTGCAGACCCGCCTCTGGTTTCTGACCCTGCTCCGTTCAACATCCAACTAATGGTTTCCCATTCTGTTTTCAGTCTTCAGAGGACAGGGTGTTTTCTAACAACCCTTTAGAAGCAGGGAAAATGACCCATAATGTGGAAATGAGACATCAATAAGGAGGTTAACTACCAATGTCATTCTTCCTCAGCCCAGAGATTAGAGGGACGAAGAACATCTCAGACAGAACTGCAGTCAGCTCCACTTCTTCAGGCTGCAGAAATTCAAACCTCTTCACCCAAAGAGTGGCGACTGTTTGGAACCCATCACCACAAGGAGAGCAAGAAGGGAACAACAGGGGAGGATTTAAAAGGACTGTCATGGAACAGAATCACTGGCAGGGTCCAGCCGGCCTGAGTTGTCTCCCTACTGTACACTAGGTGCGTTATAAATTCACTAAGTACCGGAGACAGAATTCAATATAGAACTGATTTAATTGTCTTAGATCCAGAATATTAAACTCCAGCCCTATTAAGGGTGAATGTGCAGCAGAAGAAACTCCTCCCATGCCCAGTGACCAGGGTGCAGAACTGGGTGTGGTGAGCAGCAGCAATAATTGCAGAGTTCAGCACCGACAGTCACTCTCGAAATTGCATTCAGCAACGGTGATGGACAAATATCCAGCATGCAGCTTATTGAAACTTTTTCCCCAGTATGAATCCCGTAGTGTGTCACAAGTGTAACATGCTGTAAGGTTTCACTGCTAATGTAATGGCCTCTCTGCAATGTATCACTGCTGAGGTAATGGTTTCTCTGCAGCAGTAATCTTTAGGTTATGACTAGAGATAACAGGGTTTTGGAGTGCAGGGCTATCCAGTGACAGAAATGTTCTCTCTTGTGAGTCTGGAAGAGAGATTTTCATGGTCTTTGCTGGGGAGAGATGAGAAGACGCAAATGGAGAGAGTGGGCTCTTTTTCTTTTTTTTTTTGTTTACTTCAGGAACCATGTAGTCAAATTAAGAATTATAAAGCTCAATTGTTTAATTGCATATTGTGTACCGCTTGTTATTTCGGGGTACTGATTTGTAAAAGGGGACACATCGTGCAGCATCCACCCAAATGAGATTTCTTAAGCTTGGCCAGGCTGGGGGGGCTATCACCCCCTATATTAACCTGCTAGCTGAAGTGAGAGTTATATAAGGTTAGATGACTGAGCAAATCGCTTCCTACATTCACAGCAGGTGAACAACCTCTCCACAGTGTGAACTCAATGGCAGGTGATCAACCTCTACCCAGTGTGAACTTGCTGGTGTCTCTGTAGTTGAGATGACCAAGTGAATCCCTTCCCACAGTCTGAGCAGGTGAACGGCCTCTCCCCCGTGTGAACTCTCTGATGTACCTTCAGGTGAGATGACTGAGTGAATCCCTTCCCACAGTATGAGCAGATGAACGGCCTCTCCCCAGTGTGAACTGACCGGTGAGCTTGTAGGTGGGATGACTGAGTGAATCCTTTCCCACAGTCTGAGCAGGTGAACGGCCTCTCCCCAATGTGAATTCGCTGATGTACCTTCAGTTTAGATGACTCAGTGAATCCCTTCCCACAGTCTGAGCAGGTGAACGGTCTCTCCCCAGTGTGAACTGACCTGTGTACCAGTAGGTAGGATGACCGAGTGAATCCCTTCCCGCAGTCTGAGCAGGTGAACGGTCTCTCCCCAGTGTGAACTAACCGGTGTGATTGTAGGCTAGTTAACCGTCTGAATTCCTTCCCGCAGTCTGAGTACATAAACGGCCTCTCTCCAGTGTGAATGCGCTGATGTACCTTCAGAAAAGATGACCGAGTGAATCCCTTCCCACAGACTGAGCAGGTGAACGGCCTCTCCCCAGTGTGAACCGACCGGTGTGCCTGTAGGCTAGTTAACTGTGTGAATCCCTGCCCACAGACTGAGCAGGTGAATGGCCTCTCCCCAGTGTGAACTCGCTGATGTACCTTCAGTTGAGATAACAGAGTGAATCTCTTCCCACAGTCGAAGCAGGTGAACGGCTTCTCTCCAGTGTGAACTCGCTGATGTACCTTCAGTTCAGATGACTGAGTGAATCCTTTCCCACAGTCTGAGCAGGTGAACGGCCTCTCGCCAGTGTGAACTGACTTGTGTACCAGTAGGGTGGATGACTGAGTGAATCCCTTCCCGCAGTCTGAGCAGGTGAACTGCTTCTCCCCAGTGTGAGCTCTCTGATGAACCTTCAGATTAGATGAGCAAGTGAATCCTTTCCCACAGTCTGAACAGGTGAATGGCCTCTCTCCAGTGTGAACTGACTTGTGTACCAGTAAGTTGGATGACTGAGTGAATCCCTTCCCACAGTCTGAGCAGGTGAATGGCCTCTCCCCAGTGTGAACTGACTGGTGAGCTTGTAGGGTTGATGATCGAGTGAATTCCTTCCCACAGTCTGAGCATTTGAACGGCCTCTCCCCAGTGTGAACTCTCTGATGTACCTTCAGATTAGACGAGCAAGTGAATCCTTTCCCACAGTCTAAGCAGGTGAATGGCTTCTCTCCAGCATGAACTCTCTGATGAACCTTCAGGTGAGACGACGATGTGAATCCCTTCCCACAGTCTTTGCAGGTGAACGGCCTCTCTCCAGTGTGAACTCTCTGATGAACCTTCAGTTTAGATGAGCAAGTGAATCCCTTCCCACAGTCTGAGCAGGTGAATGACCTCTGCCAAGTGTGAACTCGCTGGTGAGCCATTAGTTCAGATGACTGAGTGAATCCTTCCCCACAAATTCAGCAGATGACCAGCCTCTGCCCAGTGTGAACTGACTGTTGTGTCCACAGGTGGGAAGACCGACTGAATCCCTTCTCACCCACAGAACAGATGAATGGCCTTGTCCCAGTGTGAACTTGCTGATGTACCTTCAGTTGAGATAACCAAGTGAATCCATTCCCACTGTCTGAGCAGATGCACAGCCTCTCCACTGTGTAAAATGACGGGCATGCCAGTCGGCAAGATGATCGAGTGAATCCCTTGCTCCACTTCTTAAATATCTGGACAGAGACAGCAAAACCGACGTGTTGTGTTCAGTTTTCCCGTAAACAAATTCCTTGTCATTTTTAACCTGTGAAAAGATTAACAAAATCCATCAATGGTTGTAGGACAACATTTCAGATGAGATCACTTGAGTTGCCAAGGTGTGATCTGGCATCACACTGTTACAGTGAGGTTCAACCCAAGTTGGTGAGAGAAATCATCTACTAACTGGGCACAGTGCTGGTATCTGGAGTGACCATCAATTCCTTGATGCTCTTCCTGTCTCTATAAGAATGCGGCATTTCTGCCATCTCCAATCTGTGACCTGGCTCAGTTTGACTCTCTCCATTGGTATTATTCCCTGTTGCCACTGAGCTGCATGGGTGCCTGGCCCCACAGTATCTGAAACACTCACACAAATAGCTGGCAGTGTATTACACACATCCACCACTCTCTGTGTAAAAAACTTACCCCAGACATCCCCTTGGTATCTATTTCCAAGCACCTTAAAACTATGCCCCTCGTGTTCGTCATTTCAGCCCCGGGAATAAACCTTTGGCTATGCACATGATCAATGCCCCTAGAAACCATAAAAAAAACATAGAACACTACAGCACAGAAACAGGCCTTTCGGCCCTTCTTGGCTGTGCTGAACCATTTTCTGCCTAGTCCCACTGACCTGCACATGGACCATATCCGTCCATACACCCCCCCCATCCATGTATCTGTCCCATTTATTCTTAAATGTTAATAAAGAACCCGCATTTACCACCTCGTCTGGCAGCTCATTCCATACTCCCACCACCCTCTGTGTGAAGAAGCCCCCCCAATGTTCCCTATAAACTTTTCCCCCTCACCCTTAACCCCTGTCCTCTTTTTTTTCTCCCCTTGCCTCTGTGGAGAAAGCCTGCTTGCATTCAAGTCCAAACTTATTCAACCTCTCTCTGTAACTGAGTTTCTCAAATCCCGGCAACATCCTTGTAAACCTTCTCTGCACTCTTTCAAACTTATTAATATCCTTCCTGTAATTTGGTGACCAAAAATGAACACAATACTCCAGATTTGGCCTCATCAATGCCTTATACAACCTCACCATAACATTCCAGCTCTTGTACTCAATAGTTTGATAAATAAATGCCAATGTACCAAAAGCTCTCTTTACGGTCCTGTGACGCCATTTTTAGGGAATTTTGTATCTGTATTCCCAGATCCCTCTGTTCTACTGCACTCCTCAGTGCCTTACCATTAACCCTGTATGTACCCCTCATCATTTTATAGACCTAAAAAAGGCACTAAGCATGAACAAGGAAATCATACATTGCTTTGAGGATTTGTAAGGAGTATACAAAATTATGAGGGTATAGATAGAGCGAATGCAAGCAGGCTTTTTCCACTGAGGCAAGGGGAGAAAAAAACAGAGGACATGGGTTGAGGGTGAAAGGGGAAAGTTTAAAGGGAACATTAGTGCGGGCTTCTTCACACAGAGAGTGGTGGGATTGTGGAATGAGCTGCCAGATGAAGTGGTAAATGCGGGTTCTTTTTTAACATTTAAGAATAAGTTGTACAGATACATGGATAGCAGGTGTATGGAGGGATATGGTCTGTATGCAGGTCAGTGGGACTAGGCAGAAAAATGGTTCGGCACAGCAAAGGAGGGCCAAAAGGCCTATTTCTGTACTGTAATGTTCTATGGTACGATGGTTACAAGCTGCAGCTGGATGTACATCTTGTAGGTGAGGGCATCAAGGACACTGGAGGTCTCCCCACCCTCCCACCAATGTCCCCTCTAATTTGTAATTACCAGTGTGCACATAAATCTTGTACTGTGTATTTTTTTTAACCAGTGACAACATCTGCACAGTGAATCTTATATAGAGAGGTATTCATTTTAACAGCTAGCAAATCACTGTCAGTAAGAACTTTGATCCCCCCTGGCTTCGATCGAGTTCATCTGCACTCTCACACAGACTATGTAGCAGTCCTGTAATGGGAAATGAAGGATTTTCTCACCAAAGCTTTTGCACATTGTCCATATGTGTTTTGCTTGCTAAATTACACTTTAAAAAGTCAGATTTTCAGATATCACTCCACTTCTTCCCACTTGTAAATTCTCCAGCAACTTTTGCATGGCCACAATACACACAAGTAACACCAGTTACTATGTTGCACATAAATATTTCCCCTGAACCCTCATGAGGAATTGAGGATATATATAAAAAATTATTTTGAACCTGTGTAATCTCTGGTTAAAAGAATAATTGGGACTGAATAGGAATTTTTGAACTGAAGTAAACTCTGTCATCAGCAGTTAGCAAAGACAGGTTCATTGCCAGTTCTCTGTGGCTTGCGGGGAGACACACTGAGAGCTGATAACATTATACATTGTACCCTCATTAGTTGATACATTGTACCTTGTACCCTCGTTTGAGTAAAGAGAGGAGGACTCACCAATAAGGACAGGAATCAACATCTGTCTGTAATTAAATCAGAGCCTTGCAAAGGGATTAACTGATAAGGACTGGACAGTACATCTGTCTGTAATTAAAACCTTGATTTAGCGAACACTCTTATTTAAGTAATTAAGTTTTGCACCAACAGACTTGGTGGGTGTACCAGTTCAAATAACATCTTGCAATAGTAATGTATGGGACTTACTGTGTATAAATATACGGCTGTAACCTGACTAAGTCAGTCCACTTGTCAGATGGTGACAGTGCTTACGTGCCTTCCCTTTGACAACTGGGTCTCAAACTCCTGCAGGAGAATGCGCTATAAACTGCGGTGATGATAAGAAGCTGGTCTCCCAAGTTTTATTCAGATACAACTTGAACATTTGGCGTCACGAACAGGATCCGAATATAGGGAGTGCCAAGCAGACTGTGGTGGGATATTACCTCATGAGAATAAGCAGTAAATTTGATATGGAAAAAGAACAGTGGGAAGAAGTGGAAATTGTTGAAAAGGGGGTGGAAGGAAAAGGCAGATGTAAAGTGGAACAGTATATTATTAGCAAGTTGGAGGAATAATGCATGTGACAAAGGGATCGAGGTATGTACTGCAGAAGGAACGCCAAAGGTTGGGAGACGCTAAAAGCGGAGCGTGAATGGGTGGATGGGCACCGAAAACGAGAGCAGGAAAAACAACATAAGCAAACCAAGGGTGGCCTAGGTAGGAGAGAAGGGCAGGAACGTCAGTCTGAAGTTCGAACTGTTTGGGAAACAAGGGATCTGGAACCCATGTCTGGCATACTGACCCTGTGTCAGGACAGTGACCGTGATGAGGAGTGGGCACCTCCCACCTTACCAAGGGCCAAGTGCACCCAGTGCTCCTGAACCCCAATCCTCCCAGTACTCAGATACGGTGGCCGCTCGGGTCAAACAGCGGCGGCAGGGAAGGGGAGGCTCTCTATATCCTGAGATCCAGAACGGGAATACCAAGGATTATTCCGAGAGAGGGAGGGAAGAATCCAATAAAACCCCAGAGTTAATGGCTCCATGAAGACGATTGCCGACCCAAATGCTGCCTAATCCACGAGCAGGAGGAGGGACAGTCCTCAGTGATTCCTGTGTATGCACCCTGGAAGCCTCAGGAAATGATAATGATCATGATTCAGCCCCAGATAGAAAAGAAAAACCAGCACAATTTGCTCAGTATGTCCGCAGTACTACACACATGTTTAATGTGACCCGGGAAGATTCATTCGGTCTCTGCTACGTGATTCTCCCAGCTAATGAGGGGCAGAAATGGAAAGCAGAATTGAGATACCAAACCTATCAGGAGTTACAGGTGGGAAACCACAATGAGAATGAACAGACAGACCAGATTATTCAAGCCTTGGAAAGGGCTCTCCAGCAACCTGTAAACATCACTAAAGTACTTGAATGCAAACCTAAGCCTGGGGAATCAGGACCAGACTATTGGGAGCAATGTGTGGCCTGCTACGGCAAGTTCACAGGAGACCAAGCTTTTAATGATGGGAATCCATCCCCCCACCCGCCAGTTTAATGCCTACTGCTCCAATGCTTACCAACGAAGTTAGCCAACATGATTGAAACAAATAATATGGATTGGCCTGACAATGTAATATTGCTAGTTGCTGGAATTCCAATTCCATTTATGATTGATATGGGGGCAATCACAACCACTCTCAATCAGGAAATCAGGAATGAAAAGGGATTCCAGCTATCAGACACTACAATCACTCTGGCTGGGTTCGAAGGCAAGGAACGTACATATTCACATACTCAACCACTGCAGGTGGAACTGCAGGGGGACTCAGTGCGAGGTTTCATTTACAGCCACCACCAGTCTGGGGTGTAATCTAGCAGGGAGAGACTTGCTCTGTCCATTGGAAGTCAAGATTCTATGCACAGACAAGGGTGTCACCCTGGGGCTAGTGAACAACTGGCAGCTTCCTCAGTTATTGATCCCCCAGTGGTGGGCACTTAATCTGGACTCCACTGCATTTGAACCCCCACTGCCAGTGGTCGACCCTCATGTGACTCTGTGCTATGACCAGTGCTCAACTGAGGAAAGCCAATATTATGCACCCCTCGAGGGACAGTAGTTCCTAGTCACGGTGATTGGAGAGGTTAAAGGAAGAGAGGGCAGCGCATCACAGGCTGAAGTTCCAGATTACCTTAGGCGACAGACAGGACTGGTGGTTCCCCATACCACCGTTAGGGTTTGCCCTGGGTTCAAGCAAAGAGCCTCGGGTTCATTGCCTACACCCTGATGAAACAAGCCTCCAACGCGAAGGGAAATTGGCAAGATTTGCCCGCGGGCCATCTGCGATACTGGAAGGATTCTGAGGTGAAGACGGGACATTTAGTACGACATTCTTTTAATATTGACTGAACCCAAGACGCTGTACCCCATCTCTAAGCAATTTCAGGCCATGACGTTGGCCGCACCAACTGCCCCCCTGTCCAGATCACCGTGAAAGAAGGACAGACTCTCCCATCCATTTTGCAATACCCCCTCAAGCCCGAGGCAACATTTTATGAGGAAGGAAGCTCTTTTGTGGATCCAGCAGGAAAACAATATTCTGGCTATGCAATAGTGATGGACAATGAAATAGTTGAGCAGGCCTCTTTTGAAGCGGCTGTCTCCGCCCAGAAGGCTGAGCTGTTTGCTCTGACTCGTGCCTGTATCCTAGCAACAGACAAGATTGTGAACATTTACACAGATCCCCATTATGCATTTGGAGTTCTGCATGACTGCTGGGCTCTCTGGGAACATCGGGGATTCCTAACTTCTTTTGGCCACCCCATTAGTAATGCCACCTTTGTAAACAACTTACTCACCGCTCTATGGCTAGCTCGAGTTTTGGCTATTAATAAATGTGCGGCCCACACCCACATGTCCAACCGGGTCACTAAAGGCAATACTTTAGCAGCTAAGACAGCAAAAAGTGTGGCACAATCCTCAGTAGTTGTAGTCCCCTCGGGTTCCCGTCAAGCAACCTTCTGTGACTGAAGCAGAACGGGTTTGCCAGACATGCGGGAGGTATATACTTTTCAGGGGGGCACCTCCGAGGAGGAGCGCAAACTGTGGTCCCAGATGGGGTGCCAGAAAGTCCCCGACCTAAGTTTTTGGATCACCCCAGCGGGACAGGTTTGTGTTCCTACACAGTTTTTACCAATATTGGTTGATTATATACATGATTGTAGACACCTGGGAAAGGAGGGAATCATTGGTAACCTGTACCCTGCACACCGGGTATGACTCCCTTAACAGGTGAACCTTCTTTGTGTCTAAAAGTTGATTTTATTGAATTGCCTAGAGTACATTGCTTTAGATAGTGCTTAGTTATTATAGATGCATTTAGTAGCTGGACTGAAGCTATTCCAACTACCAATAATACTGCTTTGACTGTTGTGAAGGTATTATTATGGGAAATAATTCACAGGTATGGCCTGCCAAAGATGCTAAGCTCTGACAATGGCCCACACTTTGTGGTGAAAGTAAATGATGGGGTATGTAATGAACTAGCTATGAAGCAACAATTCCACTGTGCACACAACCCACGGGCCACTGGCATAGTGGAGAGAGCCACTCTGAAGAGTAAATTGGCCAAACTAACAGCGGAGACTGGACTCACTTGGTTGAAGGTCCCACCTTTAGCCCTATTCCACATGAGGGTTACCCCACAGGGGAAAACAGGGTTGTCACCAGCTGAAATCATTTATGGATGGCCCATGAGGACACACTGGGGACCAAGACCTGGTGTACCATTTCTCACAGAAAGTCTACCAGCAAAATTCGATATGCATACCCGAGGGAAAGGGATAGGGAAATATATATGCAAACTAACCAAAATTCTCCAAACATTACATTCACAGGTACGACAGACTTACAAGGAAGAGAACTGCCCCCCAGAAAGGAGTGACTATGCCACCATAGAACCTGGGACTTTTGTCCTGATCAAGAACTGGGATCGAGGGAATCTCGGATTTCAGTGGAGAGGACCATATCAGGTGTTACTGATCACTCCCACGGCTGTGAAGCTGAAGGGGCAATCTTGGTGGATACATCAAACAGACTACAAATTTATTACTGAAGGAAATGAGTAGAAGTACTCTCTCAGACTAAAGGAAAATGTATTGGCTGATAGCGGTGTTCTGTGGTTCCCTGGTGTTTAGGTCTTTGAGAGGGCTCACTGATAAGTCAACGCTGTACTCAGTAGTTTTCTGTGTAAAAAATTACTGCTTTGTTGATCATGTAATGATCAAAAGGAGGGAATGATAAAGTATATAAAAGGGTTAACACGTTGTTAAACAATAGCAGCCTGTTTTTCTGAAAGAAACTGCTGATGATCAACAGATGTGCTGAGCCACGCTGAGCCATATTTCTTCTTGAGGGTGGCTAGCTGGGGTTTCAGGATGCTTATCTCCCTGTGCACTCATGCACAGAGATAGGACAGCTTCAGTCTGTTCTATGTGTGTAAGCCATTATGACTATTTTGTAACTTGTCTTTAGGGGCTGTCATGTAGCAAATAACTTTGGCTCCAGCCTGCCTTGTGTGGGGGGTATCTGGACGGATATATCTGTGGTGTAAGGGGAATTGTTAGTCAGTTAGTGGATTGGGCAGGAACAGTCATGGACTGTTCCTGTTTGAGGGACTAACTGAGTAACCCTGGGTGCTTGGAATAAAGAGTTGGTACTTCTACGGTCTCTGAGTGACTTTATCCGGATTCAACTTCCACAGACTGGGAGTGGTTTTAAAGGGCTGGGCTGCTGGAAGCACATCACCAGACCTGGAGTGATTGCAACTGGGTCTGACAGAGGCATAACAGGTTCTTCTGGGTACATTTAGTCTCACTCCAACTATTTCCTACCTTCATTTGTACAGGTATGTAATGTCTAAAGGACCAGTGTTTGAGTAAATAAGACTCACCAAACTTTCTCCTGACTGAATCACTGGAATCTCCAAGTCAGATGGATTCTCTCCGTTGATGCTCTCAATCCTCAGGCTGGTTCACTTGTTGCTGTTCCCTTGTCTTCAGTTGTGCTTTGCTTCCAGTTGGGGTTTTTCTTCCAATAAATCTCTCAGCGCAGGTCTAACTTTAACGTGAAAGACAATGAAGCACATTAACAATAAAAAGGAGAAACAAACATTTCTGCTTAATGTTACTAAGAACAAAACTCACTGAAATTTAAACATTGAAGGCAGATATAATGATCTCAGTGAACAATCTATTATTGTCCCTCACACGTCACAAAATGATGTGGGATAAGAACAACCCATCATTCAGTCATGGTAAGACATAAGACACAGGAACAGAATTAAGTGATTCGATCCATCTGGTCTGCCCCACCACTCAACCATGGCTGATTTTTATTCCAACACCATATTCCTGCCTTCCTCCTGTAACCCTGAAGCTATTTAGCGATCATGAATATGTTAATCTCTGTCATAAATATACCCAAATGGCAGCCTCAACCAACCTCTGCGGCAACAAATTCCACAGATCAGACATCTTTTGGCCAAAAAATTTTTTTCATGTCAGTTTTAAAGGGAAGCATCTTTATTCTGAGACTGTGCTGTCAGATCACAGACTCTCCGTCTAATGGAAACATCCTCTCCATGTCCACTGTATCCAGGCTTTTCAGCATTCGGGAGGTTTACTTGACCATACATCCCTCCACCACCCCCATCGTCCCTCTGAACTCCATAGAGCACAGGACCAGAACCATCAAATGCTCCTCATACATAATGCCGATCATTCCTGAGATTATTCTTGTAAACCTTGTTTGGAACAACTGTACATACACATTTCCAGGAATAATAGACAAATTGGTACCAGGATAATTTACAGGGAAATGTTGTGCTTTCTTTACTGTTCTACTGTTACATATCTTGTGACTGTCTTATGACCACGATGTAATGGAGTATCTTGTGAGCATGATGTAATGGAGTATCTTGTGAGCATGATGTAATTGCGTTGTGATGGTGGGGTCAAGTAATTTTCCTGCCAGTGTGAGGTCATGTGATGACCTGTTCCAACAGGTATACATGGGGAAACCCCTGTTGTTATGGAGTTAGTTTGTCAGTTAGTTTTGCTGCGTAATCATCTCATGACGTAGTTCTGTTTCAAAGCAAAGTTTTACTTTCAATTTTAAGGTAAAACCGTTGTGCTGGCAGTTTCGCCAATCGCTGCCAGGTTTTGTTTGTTTACCTTTGCAGTCTAGTGTCGGAGAGTGAAGACCTTTACCAAACTACAGGAACCCAAAGGATTGAGTAAAGTTGCTGTCGTTTGGCAGTTTCATAAAGGATCAACCTTATTGAATCTTCGTTCAGAATTAGTGATCTGCATCTGAGGTAACCCCTGCAAGCTCAGGAAAAGTTTGTGCGGTGTTCCCCATCCAGAAAAAGGTCAGTTCCTTTAAGCCGTTTTACTTCCTTTGTCGTGAATCCTTTGGACAGAATCAGCAGAAACGTCACGTCTTCGAAGAAATCTGTTTCCAAAGAAGTCTCTCCTTATTGACTTTGTAAATCTCCTTGGACTTTCAAATTTACCACTTTAAGACTGTGTTCGAATTTACCACTTACAGTTAACGTAAGTTAGTCATTAGTTTACTTTTCACTATTGTTGAGCAGAGTTAAATACATGTTTAAGTTTGTTTATAAAACCTAACTCAATTCTATATTCACAGTTGCCGACCACATAACACTACGATCACAAAACGAGCCATTTCCATTTCCAAGTGAAACCAGGTTTATTTCAGTAAATATAAACCAGTCCAGGGTGAATGTAATAAAAGGAAACTGGAATTACCAGAAACACTCAGCAGGGAAGGAACAGCTGTGGGGACAGGAACAAACTTTACAATTTAGGTTGATAACGTTTCATCAGAATGACTTCAAACATTTTCAGTTTTTAGTGCAGATCTCCAGCAACTTGAGATTCTGCTTGATTTCCACCGAGTGACCCGTGACTGTGAGGAACTGCAGAGACCTTTGGATACAGATCAGCACATCACAGAAACCATTCTTCCCCTTAGACTTCCCAGTCCCTCCGTAAAACAGGCAGTGAAATGAAAGATCCCCACAACCTGGGACGTTCTCCGTTCTCACCCACACCAGTCAGGGAGAAGACAACAGCCATAAAGCTCAAGGACAAATGCAAGGAGCCTCAGGAAGCGAGGTGAGTTGGGGGAAGTTAACAGGACTCAGTGGTCAACATTACATTTCCCCAACATAACGTGGAGGAAGCATCACTACCCACCGGGGAGTATAAACACACACCACGTGATCTTGCGTCACAAAACGGAGGGCGGGGCTAACTAGCCTCACGTGACCAGTTGGCGGGACTTCCATTTCAATTCTGCGGAAATAGACAGCCTGGGCTCCTGGTTTGGGTCGTTCAATGCAGATTAAGTGAAGTCGACACGTTTCTGACGAGCCCAGATAACTGGGTACTAAATGAGTAATTGGCCCGCAGTTCGGGGCTGACGGTCAACATCAGATCTCCCCGCTCGGGATCGGTCTCAGTACTCACCGATGAGAAAAGTGATATCTTCGGCCCGCAGTGATCCCGACCCCCGGCTCCCCGACCTGGGAGGCGATCGTCCCTTCCCGATCCCGCAACAACTCGCTTCAGCACTGAGCGAAAAGGCAAACACCGTCCGTCTGGCGACAGTGAGCATGCGCGGAGAGATTATTGCGTCTCCGGAGGGCGGGGCCTCGGGAACAGACACGCTGCTGCTGCCCGTCTGCGGTTAAATGGGCGGGGCGAACGGGATCACGTGACCGCTGGGTCCCCCACAACCCAGGGAGAGACTCCAGCGACCCGCCCGCCACTCTGTGTTATGTACCGGCAGCGATAGACCACAAACTCAGTCTGTATTAGTATAAACTAATATCTGTATTAGTATAGAGACAATTAAACAAACTACTCTTCTAAACAGAAGTTAACAGTGTTATGCGTTTTGTGGCTGCAAAAATGTCAAGTTTAGGAACAGTTCTGAAAGTTTCAAAATGGCAAGTTTCAGTTTTCCACGGAATGGGGAAATTTGTAAATCCACATTAAAATGCAACGAGGAAGTAATCAGAAAGAACTTCACAGGTTCCGCGCTGGGAAAACGAAAACTCCAGGGATCAGTCTGGTGAATCTTCATTGCACTCTCCATAACAAATACTCTCTAACCTCTTTGTTAATCCTCTATGGAATTAATTTCCATCTTCTGCAGCCCCGTGTTGCCCCAACCACTCACCTCCCACCCCGTCACTATTTCCACCTTCCCACCTCCCCCTCACCTGGATCCACCTCTCACTCCCCAGCTCTTGCCCCATCCCCACCCCTCACCTCTTTTCTCGGACTATTTCCCGTCCACTCTCAGTCCAGAGGGAGGGTCTCGGCCCGAAATGTTGACGGTCCATTTCCCTCCACAGATGCTGCCCGACCCACTGAGTTCCTCCGGCAGTTTGTTCTTTGGTCTGTGTGACCCGTGTTAGTGTGGGGAGCGGGATTTTACACCATATTCCCGGTACAGTCTCAACAAAACACAAATAATTGTCACTTTGCCCGGACCATCGGCCCCGCTTGCAGGGCAACAGTCTGCCGGTGTTTGCCCCCCAATGTGGTGAATCGCCACCACCGTGGGCTCAGACATTTCCACAGATGAGCCCCTCCTGTCCCCACCGGGACAAACATCCTGTCCGCCCCCTCTCTCACCGTCTTCATCCTCTCCCTCCCCGGGGAACCGGCATCAAACCGACGGGCCGAGCGGTCTCCTCCTACCTTTCAGCGACACATCAGACTCCGGCCGCAGGAGACGCTTCACAAACGCCCCAACTTCCCTCGGAGGGAAATGGAAATAAATCAGAAAGCGGACATTTACTTTGACGGTTGTCCCGCCGTGACGGAAAGTTCGGGAGACGGAGTCAGCGGGGGTAACGCCCTCTCGGCTGGTCCGCCTCCGCTATTGGTTGGAAGTAGTGATTGATATCGCTTCGCACCAATGGGAATAGCGCAGCGCGTGACTTCTCTGTTGACAGCGGTGGGGGTGGGGCTGGTCACGTGATTAGTAGCCCGGCCATTAAACCGACCAAGCTCGAGCTCACCAGCGCGCGGGGCACAAAAGGCCCCGGATGATCGGTTGAGGTGAGAAGGGGTCTCCGGGTTGGGGGTCTCACCGGGCGGCGTTTTCAACACCGACTTCGGGTAGTTGCTGTGACTCCGGACTCCGTGACCCGCAATCCCGGGACAGTCCTGCTCTCTTCCCTCTCTCTCAGCCCCACCATCCGTACACGGGCCCCGGGGAGCTTCCGGCTGATGAGGGAATGGGAACCGATGGGTCTCTCAGACAGAGCTGAGCTCCAGCTGTCTAAATGCAAGGATCGGGAACTCGGAGAAAGGGAACAAAATCTTTTACATCAGCTGTTGTGAAAATCACCTTTGTTCTGCCTCCAGTCACAAACAAGAGAAAATCTGCAGATGCTGGAAATCCGAGCAACACACACAAATTGCTGGAGGAACTCAGCATTAGTACTCTTTTCCATAGATGCTGCCTGGCCTGCTGAGTTCCCCCAGCATTTTGTGTCTGTTGCTTGTTCCACCTCCTCCTGTTCTGGACTTTCTACCCGTGAGAACATGTTTTGCCCCACTCTCTCTGGGTACATAATGATATCAAACACCTTTGCCCTGGGCAACAAGTAGCTTTCACATCACAAATGTGCCAGACTCCAATGAGACAGACTACTGCCCTTCCCTTCATATTCATTGGCATTGCCATCACTGAGTTCACCACCGTCAGTCACCTGGGGGAGGGTTCAGGGGAAATATTTATGTACAATACAGAAACTGGTGTTACCTGTGTGTATTGTGGTGATGCAAAAGTTGCTGGAGAATTTGAAAGTGGGAAGAAGTGGAGTGATAGTTTGAAATCTGACTTTTTAAAGCGTCATTTAGCAAGCAAATCAGATATGGACAATGTGCAAGAGCTCTGGCGAGAAAATCCTTCATTACCCGTTACAGGCCTGCAACATGGGTTGTGTGAGAGTGCAGATGAATTCAACTGAACCCAGAGGAGATCAAAGTTCTTACTGACAGTGATTTGCTAGCAGTTAAAATGAATACCTCTCTATATAAAATTCACTGTGCACATGTTGTCACTGGTTAAAAGAATGAACAGTACAAGATTTACTTTACTTTGTACTTTATTGTCGCCAAACAATTGGTAGTAGAATGTACAATCATCACAGCGAAATTTGATTCTCCGCTTCATACTCCCTGGATAACAAATATTAAATATTATAAATATTAAAATTAGTAAATATTACAAATTTAAATTATAAATCATAAATAGAAGATAGAAGAATGGGAAGTAAGGTAGTGCAAAAAAACCGAGAGGCAGGTCCGGATATTTGGATAGTACGGCCCAGATCCGGGTCAGGATCCGTTCAGCAGTCTTATCACAGTTGGAAAGAAGCTGTTCCCAAATCTGGCCGTACGAGTCTTCAAGCTCCTGAACCTTCTCCTGGAGGGAAGAGGGATGAAAAGTGTGTTGGCTGGGTGGGTTGCTTCCTTGATTATCCTGGCAGCACGGCTCCGACAGCGTACGGTGTAAACTGAGTCCACGGACGGAAGATTGGTTTGTGTGATGCGCTGCGCCGTGTTCACGATCTTCTGCAGCTTCTTTCAGTCTTGGACAGGACAACTTCTGTACCAGGTTGTGATGCACCCTAGAAGAATGCTTTCTACAGTGCATTTATAAAAATTAGTGAGGGTTTTAGAGGACAGGCCAAATTTCTTTAGTTTTCTCAGGAAGTAAAGGTGCTGGTGGGCCTTCTTGGCAGTGAACTCTGCTTGGTTGGACCAGGTCAGGTCATTTGTGATATTTACCCTGAGGAACTTAAAGCTCTATGTGCATACCGGTCATTACAAATTAGAGGGGACATTGGTGGTGGAACCTCCACTGTCCCTTATGCCCTCACCTACAAGATGTGCATCCAGCTGCAGCTCATAACCCTGCACTTTATGGAGTTGGAACTTGAAATGGATCAATTCCAGATCATCCAGGCAGTGATGCAGCCAGTCAGGATGCTCTCAGTTGTGTTCCAGTAGAAAGTTCTTAGGATTTGGGACTCAATCCCAAGCTTCTTCAGCCGTCCGAGGTGAGCAAGGTACTGTTGTGCTTTTTTCACAACACAGCCGGTATGTACAGACCATGTGAGGTCCTCGCTGATGTTTATGCCAAGGATCTTAAAGCAGTTCACTGTCTCAACCCCAGATCCATCAATGTCAATTGGGATTAGCCTGTCTCCATTCCTCCTGTCATCCACAATCAACCCCTTTGTTTTTTTTAGATTAGATTGGATTCAACTTTATTGTCACTGTGCCAAGTACAGATACAAAGCCAATGAAATGTGGTTAGCATCTGACCAGAAATGCAAAGAATCGTGTTATTTACAAAATAACTGAATAAAAAAGTGCTACAACACCCAAATATAAAAGTACTGAGACAGTACAATACGGATGCAATACTGCTTAGCGCTGTGACTAGAGGTTCAGCAGTGTCACAGCCTCAGGGAAGAAGCTCTTCCTGTGCCTGTTGGTGTGGGAGCGGAGGCTCCTTTAGCACCTCCTTGATGGGAGGGGAGTTAAAAAGTCCATGGTTAGGGTGAGATGTATCCTTGATAATTCTTTTCGCCCTGCCCAGGCAGCGTTTATGGTAGATGTTCTCAATGGTGGACAATTGGCTGTTGATAATCCGCTGGGTAGTTTTCACCACACACTGGAGTGCTTTGCGCTCTGATACAGGACAATTGCCATACCACACTGAGATGCAGTTGGTGAGTATGCTCTCAATGGTACAGCAGTAAAAGTCTGTCATATCCTGGGACAGAGGTGAGCTTTCTTGTTGCTCCGCAGGAAGTAAAGGCGCTGTTGTGCCTTCTTGATCAGAATGGAGGAGTTCAGGGACCAGATGAGATCCTCGGAAAAGTGGACACCAAGGAACTTGAAGCTTGATACACGCTCCACTACAGTTCCGTTGATGTAGATGGGGACGTGAGTGTGGCTCCTGGCATGCCTGAAGTCCACAGTGATCTCCTTGGTCTTCTGGGTGTTAAGGGTCAGATTGTTGTCGGCACACCACGTGGCCAGGTGCTGGACCTCGTCCCTGTAGGCTGTCTCGTCATCCCCTCTGATCAGACCAACCACCGTGGTGTCATCTGCGAACTTGATTATGGAGTTAGAACCATGTACAGGAACGCAGTCATAGGTGAACAGGGAGTACAGAAGAGGGTTCAGCACACAGCCTTGAGGCACGCCGGTGTTCAGGGTGAGAGTGGAGGAGGAGAGGTTGTCTAACTTAACTGATTGGGGTCTGTTAGTCAGAAAGTCCAAGGTCCAATTGCAGAGGGATGAGCTGATAGCAAGCTGGCCAAGTTTGGTGATCAGCTTGAAGGGGCTTACAGAATTGAATGCTGAACTAAAGTCAATGAACAGCATTCTGACGTAAGAGTTGGGGCTGTCCAGGTGGGTCAGGGCAGAGTGAAGTGCCGTGGAGATGGTGTCCTCTGTTGACCTGTTGGTGCGATGGGGGTCCAGGGTAGTGGGCAGACAGGATTTCAGATGTGATAAAACCAGTCTCTCAAAGCACTTTGCAATGATGGGGGTGAGTGCAACTGGGCGGAAATCATTCAGGCTCGTGGCAGTGGAATGCTTCAGTACTGGCACGATGGTGGCGATCTTGAAGCTTGTGGGGACAACACCCCGGGCCAGGGACAAATTAAAAATGTCCATGAAGACCCCGGTCAACTGCCCTGCACAGAGTCTCACCACATGGTCAGGTATTGCATCCGGACCAGCTGCCTTCCGTACATTCACCCTGCTCAGGGTGGCACAAACATCGGAGGTGGAAAGTGAGAGAGACAGTTCACCAGGTGGGAGATCCGCTTTGAGGATGACCTCCTTGTTCCCTTGATCAGAGCGAATGTAGAAGTAATTGAGCTCATCAGGGAGGGTAGCAGAGCTGGAAGGGGGCACAGTACTGGGAGGTTTGAAGTCTGTAATGACCTGTATGCCATGTACATGGACCGGGGGTCTGAGGAGTTGAAATGCTCCTCGATTCTCTGTTTGTATATGTGTTTAGCCTGAGAGATTCCCCTCCTCAGGTTGGCCCTGGCTGAGCTGTGAACCTCCCAGTCTCCAGACCTGAAGGCTGAATCTCTTGCTTTGAGCAGGAGGTGAACCTCTCTGTTCATCCATGGTTTCTGATTGGCGAAAACTCCTATTTGTTTTAGTAATGTCTCTCTATCTACACACTTGTTGATGTGCTCAAGGACAGAGTTGGTGTATAAATCAATGTCAATCTGAGAGTCTGTGGTGGTATGGGCAGCAAACGTGCTCCAGTCTGTGTGCTGGAATTGGTGCTGAAGAGCAGAGTCAGCCCCCTCCAGCCAGATCTTAATAGTCTTCATTGTGGGTTTCACACGTTTAGTGACCGGGCTATACTTGGGAAGCAGAAACAATGAAAGATGGTCGGACTGTCCCAGATGGGGGAGGGTAGTGAGTTTGTGAGTGTCAGCCACATTTGTGTACACATGATCTGAGGTTTTATTACACCTGGTGGTGCATAATACATTTTGGTAAAATCTTGGAAGCACGGTACGTAGGTTACAATGATTAAAGTCTCCAGCGACAGTCAAAGCTCCGTCTGGATGCAATGTCTGCAGCTTGCTAATAGCAGCACTGAGGTCTTTCATGGCTACTTTAGCATTAGCATCCAGTGGAACATAAACTGCGACAGCAATGATGCATGTTTTGTGACAATGAGGGAGAGGTTGTTTTCTTTACACCAGTCGGATGTTGTTCAGACCTCAGGTACAGTCAGCAATCAAATGGTTGAGCATGGAGCGATGAATGTGCTGAGCTGTGTATATCACAATGCAAGAAGCACTGTAGGAAAACCAGATGAGCTCAGGACAGGGAATTCTGATATTGTAGCCATTATTGGGGACTTGGTTGCACCCAACAATCCGAGGGATTTAGAGGAACAAATTTGTAGAGAGATCGCAGACCATGCCAAGAAACAAAAGTTGATTCAGTAAGTGATTTTAACTTTCCATGTATTGACTGGGACTCCCATACTGTAAGAGGACTAGATGGGGTATAGTTTGTCAAATGTGCCCTTAATCAGTACATAGAATTCCTGATGTAAAAGTGTGCAATAGGTTGATGATCCAGGGCTGGTGACTGAAATTAGTGACCATAATGCCATGAGATTCAAAGTAAATATGGAAAAAAGAGAGGTCTGGACCATGGGTTGAGATTCTAAATTGGAGAAAGGTCAATTTTGATGGTATCAGAAAGGATCTGACAAGTGTGGTTTGGGACAGGCTGTTTTCTGGCAAAGGAGTACTTGGTAAGTGGGGGGCCTTCAGAAGTGAAATTTTGAAGGTGTAGAGTTTGTATGTGCCTGCATAATAAAAGTTGAAAGTTAACTGGTGCAGGGAACCTTGGTTTTCAAGAGATATTGAGGCCCCGGATATTTTGTTCCTCTAAATGCCTCAGACTGTTGGGCGCTACAAAGACTCACTAATGACTACAATATCATAATTCCACGCCCTGAGCTCTGACTTTTTTTTTAGTCGTCTTCTGTTGGTTTCTAAAAGCTTCCCAATCGTTTTCACTCTTTCGTTTACCCTCTCTTTGGCTTTTATGTTGGCTTTGGCTTCTCATTTCAACCACGGTTGTGTCCTCCTGCCTTTCCAATGTTTCCACATCTTTCGGATGTATCGATCACTGAGCTCCCAAATTGCTCCCAGAAACTCCAGCCATCGCTGCTCCGTTGTCACTCCCAACTTTTCCCTTCCAAACAAGTTTGGCCAGCTTCTGTGTCATAGAAACATGGAGAAGTTCAGTATAGAAACAGGCTATTTAGCCCATCTGGTCAATGCTGAAAAAACATTTAAGCTGTCTAATGCAAGGGTCCCCAACCTTTTTTGCACTGCAGACCGGTTTAATATTGACAATATTCTTGCGGACCGGCCGACCCGGTGGGGGGGGGGCGGTGGGGGGGGGTGGGTAGGGTTGCCAACGGACAAGAGTAGCAGTCAAATACGTTGCGTTTACCCAGAGAAAGACTACAATGACCATGAAGCCTTGCGCGTGCACCAGTGCGCATGCGCGTTGTGGCCTGCCGATTTTTCCTGCAAATCCTTTTTCGTGATTCTGTTCGGAGTGGGGGGGGGGAGCGGTGTTAATCATGACTGGAATATAGGTGATAAATGGCTAATACACCCAATTTCATTTCTAAAAGGGTTTATCTAACGAATTTAATATTAAACACACAGCACATATTTTCCTCGCATGAATATAGTGATAAGTCAATTATTAGAGGAGCTTGAAGTAAGTGATGAATGAACTTCCAGTAGAAGTGGCAGAAGCAGGTTTGATATTATCATTTAAAGAAAAATTGGATAGCTATATGGACAGGAAAGGAATGGAGGGTTATGGGCTGAGTACAGGTCGGCGGGACTAGGTGAGAGTAGCGTTCGGCACGGACTAGAAGGGCAGAGGTGGCCTGTTTCCGTGCTGTAATTGTTATATGGTTATATAGGTAAGTCAACAGCATCATGACATTTTAAGTAACATTTGGATTTTAAACACACAGCACATATTTTCCCCGTATGAATATATAAGATCATTGCAACACACCAATATCGCTGAATCAGTGGGAGCCCTGGGCTTGTTTCCCTCCAACAACACGGTCCTATCGAGGGATGATGGGAGACAGCGATACTCGAAGTGAGTTCCTGTCCAGTCTATTCCGCAATTTAGTTTTCGTTGCATTCATTGGAGAAAACTCCGCTTCGCAGAGATATGTTGGAAATGGAAGCAACGTTTTCAGTGCTTTCGTGGCTATCTCAGGATATTTAGCCTTGACTTTGATCCAGAATGCCGACAGAGATGTTATTTCAAACATACTTCTCAGCCCGCCGTCATTTGCAAGCTCGAGGAGTTGATCTCCTTCCCGCGCTGACACAGATGACGCGCGGGTCATGACCTCACATGTGTAATGGCTGATCAGTGGCCGTGACGGGGAATGAGAAAAGGTGCAGCTGACTCATATCGCCAAATCATATTGTTTCCTTGTAGCCCGGGAGCACATGCTTTGCGACCCGGTGGTTGGGGACCGCTGGTCTAATGCAACTACCTGCACCGAGACCATCGCCCTCCATACCCCTATCATCCAGGCTCCCATCCAAACTTCTTTGAAATGGTGAAACCGAGTTCATATTCACCACTTGTGCTGACATCTCAATCCACACTCTCACGACCACTGCAGGAAAGAGCTTTTCCAAATGTTCCCATTAAATTTTCACCTTCCCCACTTACCCATGACCTCTGGTTGTCATCCCACCCAACCTCAGTGGAAAAAGCTGCTTGCATTTACCCTATACCCTCATAATTTTATATACTTCTAACAAATCCTCAAAGCAATGTATAATTTCCTTGTTTATGTTTAGAGCCTTTTTTAATGAGGGGCATTAATCGTATGGAGAGCCAGAGGTTTTTTTCCCAGGGCTGAAATGGCTAACAACAGGGGACATAGTTTTAAGGTGCTTGGAAATAGATACTGAGGGGAAGTCAGGGGTAAGTTTTTTACACAGAGAGTGGTGGATGCATGGAATGCACTGCCGGCTATTTGTGTGAGTATTTCAGTTACTGTGGGGCCAGGAACCCATGCAGCTCAGTGGGAACAGGGAACAATACCAATGGAGAGAGTCAAACTGAGCCAGGTCACAGATTGGAGATGGCAGAAATGCCCCATTCTTATAGAAACAGGAAGAGCATCAGAGAATTTGATGGTCATTCCAGATACCAGCACTGTGCCCAGTTAGAAGATGATTTCTCTCTCCAACTTGGGTTGAACCTCACTGTAACAGTGTGATGCCAGATCACACCTTGGCAACTCAAGTGATCTCATCTGAAATGTTGTCCTTCACTCATTGATCGATTTTGTAAATCTTTTTACAGATTAAAAATGACAAGGAATTTGTCTACGGGAATCTCGAACACAACACGCCAGTTTTGCTGTCTTTGTCCAGATATTTAAGAAGTGGAGCAATGATTCACTCGATCATCCTTCCTGCTCAGACTGTGGGGAGAGATTCATTTGATCATCTGACCGACTGGCATGCCCGTCATCTTACACAGGGGAGAGGCCATTCACCTGCTCAGACAGTGGAATGGATTCACTCTATCATCTTAACTGCAGGTACATCAGCAAGTTTACACTGAGACAAGCCCATTCACCTGTTCTA
This sequence comes from Mobula birostris, assembly GCF_030028105.1. Lineage (NCBI taxonomy): Eukaryota > Metazoa > Chordata > Chondrichthyes > Myliobatiformes > Myliobatidae > Mobula > Mobula birostris. Next base: position 29,346,060 of record NC_092382.1, on the reverse strand, counting down.
TGTGTGAGACGGGATTCAGTCGGTCATCCCACCTGTGGATACGCCAGTCTGTTCACACTGAGCAGAGGCTGGTCATCTGCTGAATTTGTGGGGAAGGATTCACGCGGTTATTCGACCTAATGGCTCACCAGCGAGTTCACACCAGGGAGCAGCCGTTCACCTGCTCAGACTGCGGGAAGGGATTCACTCAGTCATCTAACCTGAAGGTACATCAGAGAGTTCACACTGGGGAGAGGCCATTCACCTGCTCGAACTGTGGGAAGGGATTCACACAGTTAGCTAACCTACAAGCACATCAGCGAGTTCACACTGGGGAGAGGCCGTTCACCTGCTCAGACTGTGGGAAGGGATTTGCTCGATCATCTGATCTACAGATACATCAGCGAGTTCACACTGGGGAGAGGCCGTTCACCTGCTCAGACTGTGGGAAGGGATTCACTTCGTCATCTCAACTGAAGGAACATCAGCGAGTTCACACTGGGGAGAGGCCGTTCACCTGCTCAGACTGTGGGAAGGGATTCACTCGATCACCTGATCTGCAGATACATCAGCGACTTCACACTGGGGAGAGGCCATTCACCTGCTCAGACTGTGCGAAGGGATTCAGTTGCTCATCCCAACTGAAGGTACATCAGCGAGTTCACACTGGGGAGAGGCCGTTCACCTGCTCAGTCTGTAGGAAGGGATTCACTCAGTCATCTGACCTACTGAAACACCAGCGATTTCACACTGGGGAGAGGCCATTCACCTGCTCAGTCTGTGGGAAGGGATTCACTCGATCATCTGATCTACAGAGACACCAGCAAGTTCACACTGGGGAGAGGCCGTTCACCTGCTCAGACTGTGGGAAGGGATTCACTCAGGCATCTCACCTACTGAGACACCAGTCAGTTCACACTGCATAGCGGCCATTCGCCTGCTCAGTCTGTGGGAAGGGATTCACACAGTTAGCTAGCCTACAAGCACACCAGTCAGTTCACACTGGGGAGAGGCCATTCACCTGCTCGGTCTGAGAAGGAAGTCACTCAGTTGTCCAACCTACAGAGACACCCGCAAGTTCATATAACCATATAACAATTACAGCACGGAAATAGGCCAACTTGGCCCTTCTAGTCCGTGTTGAACGCTTACTCTCACTTAGTCAAATCTACCTGCCTCTACCCTCCGTTCCTTTCCTGTCCATATACCGATCGAATTTTTTTTAAATGACAAAATCGAACCCGCCTCTACCACTTCTACTGGAAGCTCGTTCCACACAGCTACCACTCTCCGAGTAAAGAAGTTCCCCCTCGTGTTACCCCTGAACTTTTGCCCCTTAACTCTCAACTAATGTCCAGTTGCTTGAATCTCCCCTACTCTCAAAGGAAAAAGCCTATCCACGTCAAGTCTATCTATCCCCCTCATAATTTTAAATACCTCTATCAAGTCCCCCCTCAACCTTCTACGCTCCAAAGAATAAAGATCTAACTTGTTCAACCTTTCTCTGTAACTCAGGTGCTGAAACCCAGGTAACATTCTAGTAAATCTCCTCTGTACTCTCTCTATTTTGTTGACATCTTTCCTGTAACTCAGTGACCAGAACTGTACACAATACTCCAAATTTGGCCTTACCAATGCCTTGTACAATTTTAACATTACATCCCAACTCCTATACTCAATGCTCTGATTTACAAAGGCCAGCATACCAAAAGCTTTCTTCACCACCCTATCCACATGAGATTCCACCTTCAGAAAACTATGCACCATTTTCCTAAACATGAGGAATTCTGCAGATGCTGGAAATTCAAGCAACACACATCAAAGTTGCTGGTGAACGCAGCAGGCCAGGCAGCATCTCTAGGAAGAAGTACAGTCGACGTTTCATGGGTATGGTGAATTTCTACCACTGTTTCCTCCCCTCAGCAGCCCGAATCATGCGCCCCCTGTTCACCCTGATGTCGGGTAAGGGCAAGGACATTACCTGGGATAAAGAGGCCGCGGCCGCTTTTGTTAAAACCAAAGAAGCCTTAGCAAACGCCGCGATGCTAGTGCACCCCAGAATGGGCGTTCCTACTGCCCTCACGGTGGACGCATCCAACACAGCAGTTGGTGGAGTGCTGGAACAACTCATCGAGAGTCGCTGGCAACCCCTGGCATTCTTCAGCAAACACCTACGACCACCCGAACTCAAATACAGTGCTTTCAACCGGGAGCTATTGGCACTATACCTGGAAATCCGGCATTTCAGATACTTCTTAGAAGGTAGGCCCTTCACCGCGTTCACAGGCCACAAACCGCTTACCTTTGCGTTCACTAAGGTGTCCGACCCCTGGTCTTCCCACCAGCAGCGACATCTGTCCGACATCTCCGAATACACGATGACATCCGGCATGTCTCGGGAAAGGACAACGTCATGGTGGACACACTATCCAGACCTACCATACAGGCCCTGTCCCAGGGGGTGGACTATGCAGCGCTGGCAGAGGCACAGCAGGCAGACGCTGAGATCCCCAGTTACAGGACTGCAGTCTCCGGTTTGCAGCTCCAAGACCTCCTCGTAGGCCCAGGTGAGAGGACCCTACTGTGTTACATAGCTACCGGCCAACCCCGCCCCATCGTCCCAGCAGCCTGGCGCCGGCCGGTTTTCAAATCCATTCACAACTTAGTGCACCCCTCCATCAGGACAACCGTCCGGCTGGTCGCCAACAGGTTCGTGTGGCATGGACTTCGTAAACAGGTCAGTGAATGGGCCAAAATGTGCATGCAGTGCCAAACGGCCAAGGTGCAGTGGCACACCAAGGCTCCGCTGCAGCGGTTCGAACCCACCCGCCGGAGGTTCCACCACATTCATGTGGATATCGTGGGGCCCCTGCCAGTATCACGAGGAGCGCGGTACCTCCTAATTATGATAGACTGGTTCACGAGATGGCCAGAGGCAGTCCCGCTCACCGACACCACCTCCGAATCCTGCGCCCGAGCACTGATCGCAACCTGGGTAGCACGCTTCGGGGTACCTGCCCACATTACCTCCGACAGGGGAGCCCAGTTCACCTCCAGCCTGTGGTCGGCTATGGCCAGCCTTTTAGGATCACAGCTACACCACACAAATACCTACCACTGTCACCTGAAGTCGGCTCTCATGGCCGGCCTGGAGGGGCCTAACTGGGTGGACGAACTTCCCTGGGTCCTGCTCAGAATTCGCTCAGCGCCCGAGGAGGATCTGCACACCTCGTTGGCTGAGTTGGTGTACGGCGCACCCCTGGTAGTCCCAGGAGAGTTCATACCAGCCCCAAGGGGGCAAGAGGAAGAACCCGCAGCAGTCCTGGTCTGACTACGGGAGCGTCTCAGTAACCTGGCCCCCATCCCCACTTCACAGCACGGACAGAGCCCGACCTGCATACCCAAAGACCTGCAGAACTGTAAGTTTCTTTTTGTACGACGGGGCGGACACCGGGCACCGCTACAGCGGCCCTACGAGGGGCCGTTTAAGGTGATCAGGAACAACGGGTCCACGTTCGTGCTGGACATCGGGGGGGGGGGGGGGGGAGAGGAGGTTTTCACGGTGGACCGACTCAAACCGGCCCATGTGGACTTGGCGCAGCTGGTCCAGGCTCAGGCACCGCGGCGCAGGGGCAGACCTCCCAAACAGAGGCCGATCCAGACTCTGGACATTGGGGGATGTATCGCCGGTTCTGGGGGGCGTGGTTATGTGGCGACCCACTTTCTAGCACACATGAACCAGCGCGCGCCGGCAGAGAGGCCGGCCCCAAAAAGGGCGCCAGGCCATCTTCAGCAGCAGGGGGGAAATCCCATGCGCGGAAAGGGTCTGCCGTTATGCATTCCCCACAGCAGTCCCGCCCAAGAAGGGCGGGAACGGGAAGGCTTTAAAGCAGGCTACGAAGTTTGAATAAATCTCTTTTATCACAACTCTAACTCACCGACTACGTGTGGTTATTTTTAGTGTTGTGTGTAGCACACAGCTACAATATAATATTTTTGAGTCTGCTAGCCAATACTTTGGATAAAATTTTAGTGTGGAAATTGAGTAAAGAGATAGGTCTATATGAAGAACATTCAGTTGGATTCTTATTCTTTTTGAGAATGAGCGAAATGGAAGCTTCGTAAAAAGACTGCGGTAGTCTTCCTACCTTAAAGGAATCTGTAAGGGTAGAACATAAGTGTGGTATAAGCAAGGAGGAAAAAGTCTTATTAAACTCTTCAGAGAATCCACGGGTCCAGGGGATTTCCCAGCATGCAATTCTCAAATAGCCTGAGCACTTTCCTCCTGGGAAATAGGTTGATCCAATTGCCTACAATCATCTAACGAAAGATTAGGGATATTTAATTGATCTAAAAATTATTCATTGCAATATTATCATTAACAGAGTCAGAACTATACAATTTAGAATAAAATTCCCTAAAAGTGTCATTAATTTCAAGGTGGTCAGTTGTCATGTCCCCATTAATTTTATGTATTTCTTTAATTTGCCGCTTGGCTGAAAATGGCTTCAATTGATTAGCCAGTAGCTTACCAGTTTTATCTCCATAAATATAAAGTTGACTGAGAGAAGATGGTGGCACAACGAAGCACGCAGCGGCCACTCCAGTGATGAATATTGTTATTTGTCAAGTAGGATGCTGTGCACAATCCTGATTTGATGGAGACAGATGTGAGAAGCGCAGAGGAACATCTGGTGTAACTTCTGAAATGCCTGTTTCGCTGCCACTGCTACTGTGCGATCCAGAATCTCCGGAGGGCAAGGCCCCGAATCCTTGGCTTTGCCTGTTGCTTGGCGGCCGGGGCCAGGGTCGAAGCACTCAGCAGAGATGGTGCTCGATGTCGGAGGGCTGGTCGGAGGCTCGACGTTTTCGAACGGAGTCAGTCGGCTGTGGTCGGGTGCTTCCAGGGCGCTGCATTGGCAAGTTTGCGGTGCTGGAAGTTCATGGCAGTTAGAGTTTCTTCCTTCTACCGTCTGCGTGAAATGATGGGGCTATCGGGACTTTGAGACTTTTTTTTACCGTGCCCATGGTCTGCTCTTTATCAAATTACAGTATTGTTTTGCACTGTTGTAACTATGTTATAATTATATGGTTTTTGTCAGTTTTAGTCTTGTTCTGTCTTGTGTTTCTGTAATATCATACTGGAGGAACATTGTATCATTTCTTAATGCATGCATTACTAAATGACAAACGAGGACTGAGTGTCCTCATAATCTAATCTATCTTTTAAAAGTTGGCTTTCAATTGGATACATTAAAAGAAGGTCATATTTAGTTTTAGTTTCAATACGTCTCTTATATGTTTCAGGATCAGGTACCGAAGCATATTTATGGTCCAGTTGCTTTAACTGATTGGCTAATTCATTTCTTTCTTTGTTAGCTTTTTTAATGATGTTTGCAGTAAAAGAAATAATTTGACCCCGGATGTAGGCTTTAAAAGTATCCCATATAATAAGGCTAGACTTCTCTTCCAACGTATTTTCTTCAAAAAAAAAAGTAATTTGATTCTCCATAATTTTTTTAAAAATCCTCATTGGATAACAGAGTTAAATCGCCAAAATCTACTCATGGGAATAGGACCAGGAAGATTTAAAGATAGAATTACAGGAGAGTGGTCAGAAATAGCAATCTCTTTATATTCATTTTTTTCAAACTAATGGAATCGTTTGACTATCAATAAAAGAAGTCAATCCCGGTATAAGAATGATGGACATGAGAGAAAAAATACTCCCTGTCCGTCGGATAAAGTAAACGCCAAGCATCAACTCTACCACATATAGTTAGAAAAGATTGGATAAATAAAGCTGATTTATTAAGTGTGGCTGGTTTAATAGATGAGCGATCTAATATTGGATCTAACCAGCAGTTAAAATCTCCTCCCGTCACAAGGGAGTAAGTACACAAATCTGGTAAAAATGAAAATAGACATTCAAAAAAATCCTGGATCATCTACATTGGGGGCCATATACATTAGCAAAAACAATCAAGTTACTGTCTAAACTCCCTAATACAATAACAACTCGACTATTAGGGTCCGAAACAAGTTTATGCTGAATAAAGGAAGCTGTATTACCTACAAAAATTGAAACTCCATGTGATTTTGCATTAAACGAAGAGTGGAATTGCATATCCTTCCACCGAGTAAAAAAATGTAAGCTATCACAGCTGCGTATGTGTGTTTCTTGTAAAAAAAAAGGGTGCTTTTAATTTTTTAATATAAGCAAACACTTTGTTCCTTTTGATGGGGTGATTCAGCCCTTTCACATTCAAACTAAATAGGTTAATATTTCAAACCATTTTAAATACCAATCAACATGTAATTAAAAAATCTAGCCATAAGTTATTAAAACTAGAAAGCAAACTGTAAAGTAAGATATTCAAACAAACAATCATATATTCTTTTTTTCTTTTTCAATCTTTATTGCTATAATAATAATAAACATACCACAGTATTGATACAAAATTATTGGGAATACAGCATTGTAATTTTCATAGTTAAATAAGCCCAGCTGACACATGAGTATTAAATCTCCCTATCATACATGATACAGATGAACAATATAAAACAAAAACATCTATTAAAAACCATGAAAAAGAAAAAAAAAACAAAAATATACCCCCGCAAAAAAACTGACCTGAACAATGTTAATCAACTAAACTTAAAAAAAAGGCACGGGCTGTTTAGTAACGTCGTTAAAAAAAAGGGAACCATTAGTGTCGTTGACTCCGTTCCTCTCACCATGTATTACAAAGAAATAAAATAAGTTTGGAAAAGGTCAAGTTACATCATGTGAAAATGTTTAATAAATGGCCTCCAAGTCTTTTCGAATTTAATAGAGGGATCAGAAACAACACTTCTAATTTTTTCCAAATTTAAACACAACATAGTTTGAGAAAACCAATGGAATGTGGTGGGAGGATTAATCTCTTTCCAATTCAGGAAAATGGATCTTCTAGCCATTAATGTAAGAAATGCAATCATCCGACGAGCTGAAGGGGTTCAATGACTTGATTCTATCATTGGTAACCCAAAAATGGCAGTAATAGAGTGAGGTTGTAGATCAATATTCAAAACAGTTGAGATAATATCAAAAATATCTTTCCAATACTTTTTCAACAAAGGACATGACCAAAACATTTGAGTTAGAGAAGCTATCTCAGAATGACATCTATCACACATAGGATTTATATGAGAATAATAACGAGGTAATTTATCTTTAGACATATGAGCCCTATGTACTACCTTAAACTGTATCAACACATGTTTAGCACATATAGAGGATGAATTAACTAACTGAAGAATTTTTTTCCCATTTTCAATTGGTACAATAATCTTAAGTTCCCTTTCCCAATCAGTCTTAATGTTATTAGATACAACTGGACATATTTTCATAATTACATTATAAATAATTGGTATTACACCTTTCTGAAGAGGCTTTAAATCTCACATTTTTTCCTAAATATCCATTGAATATGCAAACGTTTGTAAATTCAGGAAGGTAAGAGAAACAGTATCTAACCTGTAAATATCTAACAAAGTGAAATCTAGGCAAATTATATTTATTAGATAGTTGTTCAAAAGACATGAAACAATTATCCGAAAATAAATCACAAAATCATACTATACCTTTAATTTTTCAAGCCAAATATGCTTGATCCATAGTAGAGGGTTGAAAAAAGAAATTAGATATAGTAGGACGTGCTAAAATAAATTTATTCAACCCAAACAATTTTCAAAATTGAAACCATGTATGTTAAGTATATTTAACTATTCGGTTATCCAGTTGTTTATACAATTTAGAAAGAGTAAAGGGAAGCAAAGTCCCTAGAATAGAACCCATTGAAAACCCTTGTAAAGAATTACGTTCAAGATTTACCCAATGTGGACTTGAAGTTGTATCCAAGTCTCACAACCAAAATTTTAAACATCAAATGTTAATTGCCCAATAGTAAAATCTAAAATTCAGCAAAGCTAAACCCCACCTCCTTTTTAGGTTTCTGTAAATGTCTTTTACCTAACCTAGGATTTTTTGTTCTGTCATATATATGAGGAGATTTTGGAATCAACATTATCAAAAAAGAATTTTGGAATGAAAATTGGCACCACCTGAAATACATATAAAAATTTAGGCAAAATAATCATCTTGATAGTATTGATCTGACCGATCAATGATAAAGATATTGGTGACCATTTAGTAAACAAAAATTTAATGTAATGGATTAAAGGTAAAAAATTAGCTTTCAATAAATCTTTATGCTTTTTCGTAATTTTATCCCCTAAATATGTAAAAGAGTCAGTAACCAATTTAAACGGTAAACATCCATCAATAGAAACCTGAATATTTAGGGGAAATAGTTCACTCTTATTAAGGTTCAATTTGTAATCAGAGAAATTACTAAACTGAGCCAACAAGGATAAAACAACGGGAATAGATTTCCCAGGATGAGAGATATATAATAACAAATCATCTGCATATAATGATAACTCCTGTATTTCATTTCCACGGGTAATATCAAAAATGTTAGGTGAGTCTCGGATGGCAATTGCTAAAGGTTCAAGGGCAATATCAAATAATAATGAACATCCCTGCCTAGTACCCCGAGATAGACGAAAAAAGGAAGATCTTTGATTGTTACTACAATCGGAAGCTACAGGGGAATGATATATCAATTTAATCCAAGATATAAATATCAGACTAAAATTACATTTCTCAAACTCAGTAACTAAATATGGCCATTCAACTCTGTCGAAAGCTTTCTCAGCATCTAATGAAATAATACATTCCTGGGTGTTAAATGAAGGAGTATAAGCAATATTCATTAACCTCCTAATATTAAGAAAATGAATAATGATTTTAAATAAATCCTGCTTGGTCCACAGAGATAATTTGAGGTAGTACCTTTTCTAACCCAGTCACTAATATTTTAGAAAAAAAATTGGCGTCTACATTCAAAAGCGATATCGGTCTGTATGATGCACAATCAGTAGGATCTTTATTCTTTTTAAGAATTAAAGAAATAGAAGCTTCATAAAATGATTGTGGTAATTTACCTAATCTGATTGCTTCTTTAAATATTCTAGACGACCAAGGAGAGAGAATAGAGGAAAAACTTTAAAAATTCCACTGTAAAACCATCAGGACCAGGTATTTTGCCAGAGTTCATTGTTATTTCTTCATCTGTAATAGGAGTTTCTAATGTTGAACATTCTTTGTGTGATAATTTCAGACAGTTCAATTTCCTTAAAATATCATGCATAGTGTTAGGGTCATGAGGAAAATCAGAAAGATATAAAGAAACATAATATTCTTGAAAAGTTTTATCTCGTCATGATCAACTGTCAAAGTGTCATCATGTTTACGAATTTTGATAATTTGACGTTTAACCGAAGTAGTTTTCAATTGATTAGCTAATAATTTACCCGATTTATCACTATGAATATAGAACTCACTTCTAGTTTTCATTAAATGATTTTCAATTGAGGATGTTAATAATAAGTTATGTTCCATTTGAAGTTCGACTCTCTGTTTGTAGAGCTCCTTACTAGGAGCAATAGAATATTTCTTATCAATTCCTTTAATTTTATCAACCAACAAAAATGTTTCATTCTTAATACGTTTGTTTAAACCAACAGAAAAAGAAATAATCTGTCCGCAGATACAAGCTTTAAAAGCATCCCAAACTGTGCCTTTGGAAATTTCTTCCGTAATGTTAGTTGGAAAAAAAGAAATCAATCTGTTCCTTCATAAATTTAACAAAGTACAGGTCTTGAAGCAAATTGGAATTAAATCGCCATTGCCTATTAGTACAAGTGGTATCCATTAACTTGATAGAAAGTTTCATTGGAGCATGATCCGAAATGGCGATAATGTCATAATTGCAGTTGATTACAGATGGAGTTAGAAGAGTTAATAAAAAAGTAATCAATTCAAGAATAAGAATGATAAACATGTGAGAAGAATGAAAACTCTTTGTCCTTAGGGTGTAGAAATCTCAAACAATCATATATTCAACCCAACACAGCTCCCAGAGAGAAATAGGCCCTACACCCTCCCCCATCCAAAGCGAGAAAGCTGACCAATAGACAGTCAGTGAGCTAAGAACTAAGTACCAGCCCCAAAAAAGTCCTGTTGACAGAAAAAAAACTCCAGTCCTGCAAGGTCATTATGTCCCTATCAAGACACAACATAAAAAGCAAAACAACTCAGTATTCAAAAATATGAAAAGATCACTTTAAACAAATTCAAAGAAAGCTGTATTAAAATAAAGCCTCAAAAAGGGATAAAATAAAGTAGCAAAAAAAAACAAAAGACAATATATGAACACACAAAATGTAAGCTTAATGAAACCTTATTTTAAATTCATATTAACGGAAGAAGAAACTTGATCAAATAAGAAATACAACAGTTTTAGACTTCATCCTTCAGAAACTCTTTTGCATCTTCAACTGCATTTATTCTTTTTCGCAATCCGTTCTTCAAAACAATACTTAGACGGGCAGGGAACCGAAGGGATGGTTTATATCCTTCATTATAAAATTCCGAGATATCTTCTTTATATTTCATATAATCAGTCAAAATATCAGGTGAATATTCTTCCACAAATCTAACCATGTAATTTTGGAAATCAATCATTCCTTGTCTCTGGGTGTGGCGAATTAAAAGGTCCTTAATACGAAACTCCTGAAAGGTTAGTTCGATCGATCTGGGTTTCGCCGCCGAGGACAATGGCTTCAAAGTCAGAGAGCGAAAAGCTCGATCGAGCTTCGGATCGGAAGTGAATAAAGCAGGAAAAAGCTGCTTCAGAAAGTTTGCAAAGACTTTGTAGGGTCAGCGCCTTCAATTGATTCTTCAAGACCCACGATTCACAAGTTATTTCTCCTGTTTCTATTCTCGGGACTGATGATCATATTCAGCATTTTATCATTGGATAAAGAGAACTCTTTGCAGAGTTTAATTGTATCTTCAATGTCCTTTTCAAGTGTCATTAGCTTCACAGTATTCTCCTGAATTTGGTTCTCATGCTCAAATAAAGTTTGTTGAATTGTATCCAATTTGCCGTTAAGTTGTTGAAACTCGTCAGAGAATTCCTACTTTTGCTGTTTAAGGAAGTCACTGATTGAATCCAAAGTGACTGGGGATTCATCTTCTGTTTCTCTTTCTTTTGCAAATGCTTTGGTTCTTTTCTCAGCCAGAGTAAAGCAGTATTGAAGTATTATAATAAGATTTCAAAAAAAAAGACTGGTAGGAGACAATTAAGTAAACAGGGTAGGAGCAATCGAAAAGCAACCAACAGGGCTCTGACTGCTTCTTATACCTAACATATGCTTCCTTCTTCCGCTTGACGAGTTGCCTCACGTGTTTCGTCAGCCACGGTTCCCTTTTCCGACCATTTTTTTCCTTGCCTCAGTGGGACAAACCTATCCTGAACCCATTACAAGTGGTCCCTAAACTTCCTCCACATTACTTCTGTGCTTTCACCTTTCAACACCTGTTTCCAATTTAGACTCACTAGTTCCTGCCTCATCCCTTCATAGTTAGCCCTTCCCCAGTTAAGCACTTTCCCATTTTGTCTGTTTTTATCCTTTTCCATAGCTATGCTAAAGCTAAGGGAGTTGTGGTAACTCTCACCAAAATGCTCCCCCACCAAGAGGTCTGCCACCTGACCAGGTTCTTTACCCAGAACTAGATCCAGTATGGCCTCTCCTCTCGTCCGCCGGTCCACATGCTGTGTCAGGAATCCTTCTTGAACACACTTGACTAATTCAGCCCCGTCTATCCCCCTTGCAGTCAGGAGGTGCCAGTCAATATGAGGGAAGTTGAAATCACCCATAACTATAACCCTGTATTTCCTGCACCATTCTAAAATCTGCCTGCTTATCTGCTCCTCGGTGTCCCGAGGGCTATTTGGGGGCCGATAGACTACTCCCGGCACAGTGATTGATCCCTTCCTCTTTCTGACTTCCAACCACAGTGGACACTCCCTGTGCAGCGTCCTCCCTTTCTACAGCCCTGATACAATCCCTGACTAGTAATGCTACTCCGCCCCCCCCCCCCCCATTCTACCTCCCATCCTATTCCTTTTAAACACCTAAACCCTGGTACCTGCATCAGCCAATCCTGCCCTTCCTCCAGCCAAGTTTCAGTAACGGCCACAACGTCATTGTTCCATGTACTGATCGATTCTCTAAGTTCATGCTCTTTATTCCTAATACTCCTAGCGTTGGAATAGACACATTTCAACCCCTCGATCTGGCTACATGTATGTTTTGTCCCCTGTCTGTCCTTCCTCAGCAACTCAGAACACACAGCATCATGCCCTTGTCCTTCTACCCTCATCTCTGCACTCACATTCTGATTCCCACCACCCTGACAAACTAGTTTAAACCCTCCCCAACAGCTCTAACAAACCTGCCCACCAGGATATTGGTCCCTTTCCAGTTCAGGTGCAGCCCGTCCTTGTTGTACAGGTCAGACCTTCCCCAGAGGAGATCCCAATGCTCCAGAAATCTGAACCCCTGCCCCCAGCACCAACTCTTCAGCCACACATTCAACTGCCATGACTTCCTGTTCCTACCCTCTCTGTCTCACGGCACAGGAAGCAATCCTGAGTTTACCACCTTTGAGGTCCTGCTTTTTAACTTTTTTCCCCTAACTCCCTATATTCCTTCTTCAGGACCTGATCCCTACTCCTATCTATGTCATTGGTCCCCACGTGGACCACGACATCTGCCTGCTCACCCTCTCTCCTGAGAATACCGAGAACTCCATCCGAGGTATCATGGACCCTGGCACCAGGGAGGGAACAGACTGGGATTCTCAATCTTTCCCACAGAACCTCTTAACTGTCCCCTTAACTATCAAATCCCCTATCTCTACTGCTCTCCTCTTTTCACTCCTTCCTTTCTGAGCTGAGGGTCCAGTCTCGGTGCCAGAGACGCGACCACTGCAACTTGTCCCTGGTAGGTCGTCCCCACCAACAGTATCCAAAACAGTATACATATTGTTGATGGGAACGGCCACAGGGGTGCTCTGCTCTTTCTGTCTATTCCCCTTCCCTCTCCTGACAGTCACCCAGCTACCTGTCTCCTGACTTTTAGAGGTGACCGTCTCCCTGAAACTCTGATCTATTACTGCCTCTGCCCCCCGAATGATCCAATTTGACAGGAGCTGCAGCTGGATGCACCTCTTGCAGGTGTAGACATCGGAGACAATTGTGCTGTCCCTGACTTCCCACATCCTACAATCGGAGCACTGCACTGCCCTATCTACTGCCTCCATTACTAACTCCTAAGTTAATTAATTAAATAAACTTTTCCGGCCTTACCTGACTGGGAGCAAGCTCATCCTCTGCCTCTGCTCGCTGAAATCTCTCGAGCCAAAGCCTCAAAGCTCCACTCCTTCACTGGCCGCTCTCCACTCCAGTCCACGTTAAACTCCAGTCCCAATAAAGGTGAATATGCGGCAGAAGAACCTCCTCCCATGCTCAGTGACCAGTGTGCAGAACTGGGTGTGGTGAGCATCAGCAATAATTGTAGAGTTCAGCACCGACAGTCACTCTCGAAATTGCATTCAGCAACGGTGATGGACAAATATCCAGCATGCAGCTCGTTGAAACTTTCTCCCCAGTGCAGAAATCATGCTTGACTAATCTTCTGAAATTTTTTGAGGATGTAAGTATGAAAATGGATGAGGGAGTGCCAGTGGATATAGTGCACCTGGACTTTCAGAAAAGTCCCAGATAGGAGATTAGTGGACAAAATTAGGGCACCTGGTATTGGGGGCAGAGTACTGACATGGATTGAAAATTGGCTGGCTGACAAAAAAACAAAGAGCAGCGATTAACAGGTCCCTTTCGGAAAGGCAGGCGGTGACCAGTGAGGTACCACAGGGTTCAGAGCTGGGACCGCAGCTGTTTACAATATATATTAATGATTCAGATGAAAGGATTAAAAGTAACATTAGCAAATTTGCCGATGACAGAAAGCTGGGTGGCAGTGCGAAATGTGAGGAGGGTGTTATGAGAATGCAGGGTGACTTTGACAGGCTGGGTGAGTGGGTGGATGCATGGCAGATGCAGTTTAATGTGGATAAATGTGAGGTTATCCATGCTGGTGGTAAGAACAGGAAGGCAGATTATTATCTAAATGGAATCAATTTAAGAAAAGGGGAAGTACAACGAGATCCAGGTGTTCTCGTACATCAGTCACTGAAAGCAAGCATGCAGGTACAGCAGGCAGTGAAGAAAGCTAATGGCATGCTGGCCTTCATAACAAGGGGAATTGAGTATAGGAGCAAAGAGGTCCCTCTGCAGTTGTACAGGGCCCTGGTGAGACCACACCTGGAGTACTGTGTGCAGTTTTGGTCTCCAAATTTGAGGAAGGACATTCTTGCTATTGAGGGAGTGCAGCGTAGGTTCACAAATTTAATTCCCAAGATGGTGGGACTGTCATGTGTCGAAAGATTGGAGCGACTGAGCTTGCATACACTGGAATTTAGAAGGCTGAGAGGGGATCTTATTGAAACATATAAGATTATTAAGGAATTGGAATTAAGGAATTTTTTCACCCAGATAGTGGTGGATATATCGAATGCTCTGCCCCATAAGGCTGTGGAGGCCAAGTCTCTGGATGTTTTCAAGAAAGAGATGGATAGGGCTCTTAAAGATAGTGGAATCAAAGGTTATGGGGATAAAGCAGGAACGAGGTACTGATTGTGGATGATCAGCCATGATCACAGTGAATGGCAGTGCTGGCTCGAAGGGCCAAGTGGCCTACTCCTGCACCTATTGTCTATTGTGAACCCGGTAGTGTGTCAGAACTGCAACATGCTGTGAGGTTTCACTGTTAATGTAATGGCCTCTCTGTAATGTTTCACTGCTGAGGTAATGGTTTCTCTGTAGCAGCAATGTTTATGTTATGACTAGAGACAACAGGGTTTTGGAGTGCGGGGCTATCCAATGAGAGAAATGTTGTTCTTTCTTGTGAGTCTGGAAGAGAGATTTTTGTGGTCTTTTGCTGGGGAGAGATAAAAGACATGAATGGAGAGAGTGGGCCATTTTCCTTTATTTTTTCGTTACTAACCCTATAGTCAAAGTAAGAACTACAAAGCCCAATCGTTTAATCACATATTGTGTACCGTTTGTTATTTCAGGGTACTGATTTGTAACATCAACCCAAGCACAGCATCCACCCAAACGAGATTTCTTAAGTTTGGCCGGGCTGGGGGGCTATCACCCCCTATATTAAGCTGCTAGCCGAAGCGAGAGTTACATAAGGTTAGATGCCTGAGCGAATTGCTTCACAAGTTCATAGCAGGTGAACGGCCTCTCCCCAGTGTGAACTCAATGATGGACATTTGGTGGCGATGGCTGAGAGAATCTCTTCCCAAAGTCTGAGCAGCAGATCGGCCTCTACCCAGTATGAACTCGCTGGTGTTTCTGTAGGTTGGATGACCGAGTGAATCTCTTCCCACACACTGAGCAGGTGAACGACCTCTCCCCAGTGTGAACACGCTGGTGTCTCTGTAGATGAGACAACTGAGTGAATCCCTTCCCACAGTCTGAGCAGGTGAATGGCCTTTCTCCAGTGTGAACTCGCTGGTGACTCAGTAGTTGAGAGGACGAAGTGAATCCCTTTCCACAGTCTGAGCAGGTGAACGGCCGCTCTCCAGTGTGAACTCGCTGATGTACCTTCAGTTGAGATGAGCAAGTGAATCCCTTCCCACAGTCTGAGCAGGTGAACGGCCTCTCTCCAGTGTGAATTCGCTGATGTACCTTCAGTTCAGATGACTGAATGAATCCCTTCCCACAGTCTGAGCAGATGAACGGCCTCTCTCCAGTGTGAACTCTCTGATGTACCTTAAGTTGAGATGACGAGGTGAATCCCTTCCCACAGACTGAGCAGGTGAAAGGCCTCTCTCCAGTGTGAACTCGCTGATGTATCTTAAGTTGAGAGGACGAAGTGAATCCCTTCCCACAGTCTGAGCAGGTGAAAGGCCTCTCTCCAGTGTGAACTCGCTGATGTACCTTCAGTTCAGATGACTGAATGAATCCCTTCCCACAGTCTGAGCAGATGAACGGCCTCTCTCCAGTGTGAACTCGCTGATGTATCTTCAGTAGGGATGAGCAAGTGAATCCCTTCCCACAGACTGAGCAGGTGAATGGCCACTCCCCAGCATGAATTCGCCAGTGTCTCTCTAGGACAGATGACCGAGTGAATGCCTTCCCACAGTCTGAGCAGGTGAACGGCCTCTCTCCAGTGTGAACTGACTGATGTGTCAGTAGGTGGGATGACCGAGTGAATCCCTTCCCACACACTGAGCAAGTGAACGGCCTCTCTCCAGTGTGAACTCGCTGGTGTTTCTTCAGTTCAGATGACTGAGTGAATCCCTTCCCACAGTCTGAGCAGGTGAACAGCCTCTCCCCAGTGTGAACTCGCTGATGTACCTTCAGTTGGGCTGATCAAGTGAATCTTTTCCCACAGTCGGAGCAGGTGAACGGCCTCTCCCCAGTGTGAACAGACCTGTGTGCTTGTAGGTAGGATGATCGAGTGAATCCCTTCCCACACACTGAGCAGGTGAACGGCCTCTCCCCAGTGTGAACTTGCCTGTGTCTCTGTAAAACAGAGTACGAAGTGAATCCCTTCCCACAGTCTGAGCAGGTGAACGGCCTCTCCCCAGTGTGAACTTGCTGATGCACTTTCAGTTGGGATGAGCAAGCGAATCCCTTCCCGCAGTCTGAGCACGTGAATGCCCTCTCGCCGGTGTGAATTGACCGGTGTATCTGCAGGTTAAATGATTCAGTGAATCCCTTCCCACAGTCCGAGCAGGTGAACGGCCGCTCCCCGGTGTGAACTCGCTGATGTACCTTCAGTTTAGAGAAACAAGGGAATCCCTTCCCACAGTCTGAGCACGTGAACGGCTGCTCCCCAGTGTGAACTGACCAGTGTCTCAGTAGCTTATATGATTCAGTGAATCCCTTCCCACAGTCCAAGCAGGTGAACAGCCGGTCTCCAGTGTGAACTCGCTGGTGAGCCATTAGGTTAGATGACCGAGTGAATCCTTCCTTACAAATTCAGCAGATGACTAGCAATCTGCCCAGTGAGAACTAACTGGTGTGTCCACAGGTTGGAAGACTGACTGAATCCCTTCTCACACACAGAACAGTTGAATGACCTTGTCCCGGTGTGAACTTGCTGATGTACCTTCAGTTGAGATGACCGAGTGAGTCCCTCCCCACAGTCTCAGCAGGAAGGATGATCGAGTGAATCCCTTGCTCCACTTCTTCAGTATCTGGACAGAGACAGCAAAACTGTCGTGTTGTGTTCGAGATTCCCGTAGACAAATTCCTTGTCATTTTTAACCTGTAAAAATATTTACAAAATCCATCAATGGGTGTAGGACAATATTTCAGATGAGATCACTTGAGTTGTCAAGGTGTGATCTGGCATCACTCTGTTACAGTGAAGTTCCACACAAGGTGGAGAGAGAAATCATCTTCTAACAGGGCACAGTGCTGGTATCTGGAATGACCATCAAACTCTCTGATGCTCTTCCTGTCTCTATAAGAATGGGGCATTTCTGCCATCTCCAATCTGTGACCTGGCTCAGTTTGACTCTCTCCATTGGTATTATTCCCTGTTCGCACTTAGCTGCATGGGCGACTGGCCCCACAGGAACTGAAATACTCACACAAATAGCCGGCAGTGCATTCCACGCACCTGCCACTCTCTGTGTAAAAAACTTACCCCTGTCATCCCCTCGGTATCTGTTTCCAAGCACCTTAAAACTATGCCCCCTCGTGTTAGCCATTTCAGCCCTGGGAAAAAAAGCCTCTGGTTATCCACATGATCAATGCCCCTCATCATCTTATACACCAAAAAAGGCTCTAAACATAAACAAGAAATTATACATTGCTTTGAGGATTTGTTGGAAGTATACAAAATTATGAGGGTACAGATAGGGTAAATGCAAGCATTTTTTTCCACTGAGGTTGGGTGAGATGACAACCAGATGTCATGGGTAAGTGGGAAAGGTGAAAATTTAACGGGAACATTTGGAAAAGCTCTTTACTGAAATGGTCGTGAGAGTGTGGAATGAGATGTCAGCACAAGTGGTGAATATGAGCTCAGTTTCACCATTTAAAAGAAATTTGTATGGGAGCCTGGATGGGAAGGGTATGGATGGCGATGGTCCCGGTGCAGGAGGTTGAGTGATCGATACATCCCAAAGAAGTGGAAGCATTGGAAAGGCAGGAGGACACAACTGTGGATGAAATGAGAAGCCAAAGCCAACATAAAAGCCAAAGAGAGGGCAAACAAAAGAGCAAAAGCTATTGGGAAGCTTTTAGAAACCAACAGAAGACGACTAAAAAAAAGTTGGATGAGCTCAGGTGTGGAATTTTGATATTGTAGTCATTAATTAGTCTTGGTAGCGCCCAACAGTCTGAGGCATTTGGAGGAACAAAATATCTGGGGTCTCAATATCTCTTCAAATCCAAGGTTCTCTGCACCAGTTACCTTTCAACTTTTATTTTGACAGGTACATACAAACTAGACACCCTCAAAATTTCACTTCTGTAGGCCTCCCACTTACCAAGTACTCCTTTGCCAGAAAACAGCCTGTCCCAAACCACACTTGTCAGATCCTGTCTGATACCATCAAAATTGACCTTTCTCCAATTTAGAATCTCAACCTGTGGTGCACACCTCTCGTTTTCCGTATTTACTTTGATTCTCATGGCATTATGATCACTAATTTCTGTCACCAGCCCTGGAACATTTCCTAACAGCTCATCGCACACTTCTATGTCGGGAATTCTACGAACTGATAAAGGGCACATTTGGCAACCTCTACCCCCTTGACATCTTTTACAGTATGGGAGTCCCAGTCAATATATGGAAAGTTAAAATCACACCTTTGTTTCTTGGCATGGTCTGCAATCTCTCTACAAATTTGTTCCCCTAAATCCCTCAGACTGTTGGGTGCAACCAAGTCCCAATAATGGCTACAATATCATAATTCCCTGTCCTGAGCTCATCTGGATTTCCTATGATGCCTCTTGCATTGTGATATACACAGCTCAGCACATTCATCGCACCATGCTCAACCATTTGATTGCTGACTCTGAGGTCTGAACAACATCTGACTGGTGACAAGAAAACAGACGCTCCCTCATTGTCACAAAAACAAAGGAGCTGATAGTGGACGACGGGAGGAATGGAGACAGGCTAACCCCTATTGACATCAATGGATCTGGGGTTGAGAGGGTGAACAGCTTTAAATTCCTCAGCATAAACATCACCAAGGATCTCACATGGTCTGTACATACCGGCTGTGTTATGAAAAGAGCACAGCAGCACTTCTTTCACCTCAAAACGGTTGAAGAAGTTGGGGATGGGGCCCCAAATCCTAAGAACTTTCTGCAGGGACACAATTGAGAGCATCCTGACTGGCTGCATCACTGCCTGGTATGGGAACTGTACTTCCCTTAATCGCAGGAACCTGCAGAGTGTGGTGCGGACAGCCCAGCGCATCTGTAGATGTGAACTTCCCACTAATCAGGACATTTACAGAGACAGGGATGTAAAACGGGCCCAAACGATATTGGGGACCCAATTCACCACAACCACAAACTGTTCCTGCTGCTACCATCCAGGAAACGGTACCACAGCAAAAGGACCAACAGGCTCCGGGACATCATCTTCCACCAGGCCATCAGACTGATTAATTTATGCTGATACAATTGCATTTCTATGTTATATTGACTGTCCTATGTACAAACTATTTATTATAAATTACTATAAATTACAAATTGCACACTTAGACGGAGACATAACATAACGATCTCTACTCCTCATGTATATGAAGGACGTAAGTAATAAAGTCAATTCAATTCACCCTCTCCACTATCTGTTCTGTTAATGCTGGCTCCCATTCCCCCTACAACTCGCATGAGCAAGTCTTACCACTAGGATATTCGTCCCCTCTTGTTCTGTTCCCCTAACTAACGAATCTCCTATCACCCCCTTGACTTTCCTCTGCCAGGTAATCCCCCGCAAGTTTCTAAAGTGGTCCACCCGTTGTTGTGTTGGATAGCAATAACAGTACTCTGTGATTGCTATTTAAACTCATTCCCCTTCCTGCCTCTCACCCAGTTTCCTGTGTCCTGCACTTTGGGTGTAACTCACCTCTCTTCATGTCATATCTATTACGTCCTCCAACTCCTGGATGATCCAGAATTCTCCCATTTCAAGTTCCAATTCTGTAAAGTGCAGGGTTACAAGCTGCAGCTGGATGCACATCTTGTAGGTGAGGGCATCAGGGACACCGGATGTCTTCCCACCTTCCCACCAATGTCCCCTCTAATTTGTAATGACCAGTGTGCACATAAATCTTGTACTGTCCATTTTTTTTACACAGTGACAACATGTGCACAGTGAATTTTATATAGAGAGACAGTCATTTTAACAGCTAGCAAATCACTGTCGATAAGAACTTTGATGTCCTCTCGGTTTGATCGAGTTCATCTGCACTCTCACACAACCTATGCAGCAGGCCTGTAACGGGTAATGAAGGATTTTCTCACCAGAGCTTTTGCACATCATCCATATGTCACTTGCTTGCTAAATTATGCTTTAAAAAGTCAAGATTTCCAAATATCACTCCACTTCTTCCCACTTGCGAATTCTCCAGCAACTTTTTCATCACCACAATACACACAGGTGACACCAGTTTCTGTATTGTACACAAATATTTCCCCTGAACCCTCCCCCAGGTGACTGACGGTGGTGAACTCAGTGATGGCAATGCCAATGAACATGAAGGGAAGGGCAGTAGTCTGTCTCATTGGAGTCTGGCACATTTGTGATGTGAAAGCTACTTGTTGCCCAGGGCAAAGGTGTTTGATATCATTATGTACCCAGAGAGAATGGGTCAAAACACGTCCCTGTCATTTGGAACCTGATCCTTTGATCGCTCTTTTCGGTATTTCTCGAGACTCTGACAAGCATTTGATCCTGGCTAAACGATGAACATTGTCTTTTCTCTCTCTTTCAGCTGGACGTGCAGTACTCCTTAAGTGGAGAGATGTAGTTCCCCCTACCCATGTTCGATGGCTCAGGGATATTATGTCTTGTTTGGATCTTGAAAAGATATTAATAGCAAAAGGATAGTGAGGGATAAAATTGATCCCTTAGAGAATCAGAGTGGATGGGTATGTGCGGAGCCGAAAGAGATGGGGGAGATTTTGAACAATTTCTTTTCTTCGGTATTCACCAAGGAGAAGGATATTGAATTGTGTAAGGTAAAGGAAACAAGAAGGGTAGTTATGGAAAGTATGATGATTAAAGAAGAGGAGGTACTGGTGCTTTTAAGGAATATAGAACTGGATAAGTTTCTGGGTCCAGACAGGATATTCCCTAGAATCCTTGAGGGAAGTTAGTGTGGAAATGACAGGGGCTCTGACAGAAATATTTCAAATGTCATTGGAAATGAGAATGGTGCTGGAGGATTGGCTTATTGCTCATGTTGTTCCATTGTTTAAAAAGGGTTCTAAGAGTAAACCTAGCAATTATCCGCCTGTGAGTTTGACGTTAGTGGTGGGGAAATTGATGGAAAGTATTCTTAGAGATGGTATATATAATTATCTGGATAGACAGGGTCTGATTAGGAACAGGTAACATGGATTTGTGCGTGGAAGGTCATGTTCGACAAATCTTATTGAACTTTTTGATGAGGTTACTAGGAAAGTTGATGAGGATAAAGCGGTGGATGTTGTCTATATGTACTTCAGTAAGGCCTTTGACAACGTTGCACATGGAAGGTTAGTTAAGAAGATTCAATCGTTAGGCATTAATATCGAAGTAGTAAAATGGATTCAGCAGTGGCTGGATTGGAGACGCCAGAGACGATAACTGCGTGTCAGATAGGAGGATGGTGTCTAGTGATGTGCCTCAGGGATCTGTGCTGGGTCCAATGTTGTTTGTCATATATATTAATGATCTGGATGGTGAGGAGGTAAATTGGATTAGTAAGTATGCAGATGATACTAAGATAGGTGGAGTTGTGGATCATGAAGAAGGTTTTCAAAGCTTGCAGAGAGATTTAGGCCAGTTAGAAGAGTGGGCTGAAAGATGGCAGATGGAATTTAATGCTGATAAATGTAAGGTGTTACATTTTGGTAGGACTAATCAAAATAGGACATACATGGTAAATGGTAGGGCATTGAAGAATGCAGTAGAACAGAGGGATCTGGGAATAATGGTGCATAGTTCCCTGAAGGTGGAATCTCATGTGGATAGGGTGGTGAAGAAAGCTTTTGGTATGCTGGCCTTTATAAATCAGAGCATTGAGTATAGGAGTTGGGATGTAATGTTGAAATTGTATAAGGCATTGCTAAGGCCAAATTTAGAGTATTGTGTACAGTTCTGGTCACCGAATTATGGGAAAGGTGTCAATGAAATTGAGAGAGTAAAGAGAAGATTTACTAAAATGTTGCCTGGGTTTCATCTCCTAAGTTACAGAGAAAGGTTGAACAAGTTAGGTCTTTATTCTTTGGAACGTAGAAGGTTGAGCGGGGACTTGATAGAGGTGTTTAAAATTATGAGGGGAATAGATAGAGTTGATGTGGATAGGCTTTTTCCATTGAGATTGGAGGAGATTCAAACAAGAGGACATGAGTTGAGAGTTAAAGGGCAAAAGTTTAGGGGTAACATGAGGGGGAACTTCTTTACTCAGAGAGTGGTAGCTGTGTGGAACGAGCTTCCAGCAGAAGTGGTTGAGGCAGGTTCGATGTTGTCATTTAAAGTAAAATTGGACAGCTATATGGACAGGAAAAAAATGGAGGGTTAAGGGCTGAGTGCAGGTCAGCGGGACGAGGTGAGAATAAGAGTTCAGCACGGACTAGAAGGGCCGAGATGGCCTGATTCCGTGCTGTAATTGTTATAAGCGTATACGGTTACTATTCACTTTTTAATTCAGATATAAAGTTCCATAAGGTGTGGGGACCTTCTCTTGGATATTTTCATAATTCTCACCTAGATTGACAGGTGTATTTTTTTCTTCCCTTGATAGTCAGATCCTGCATTTCCAGCTTTCTTTGATTCTTTGTTTAGTTAGCAGGCTGCTTTTTTTATTATTCATTTCTCTTTTTCCTACAATATATAGATCTGGGGTGATAAAAGTTTATCTCAAATGTCCTTTTAAATATTTATACTTATAATGTAATGGTTGGCTTGGAGTTGGATCGTGGGAGGGTTGGGTGCTTTCCTTTCTAACTTTTCATTTTTAATATGGGTGACTTGCTCATTTGTTAAGATGTGTATTATTGCTATTTTTGTCTGTATTGCAATGATCCTTCTATTTACACTATTGATTTTTTTCTTCGACACTGTAGTTTGTAGAAAACTTAAAAAAAAATTTAAAAATCATGACCTCACGGGTAGAAAAGTCCAGAACAAGAGGGGGTGGAACAAGCAACAGACACAAAATGCTGGAGGAACTCAGCAGGCCAGGCAGCATCTATGGAAAAGAGTACTAATGCTGAGTTCCTCCAGCAATTTGTGTGTGTTGCTCGGATTTCCAGCATCTGCAGATTTTCTCTGGTTTGTGACTGGAGGCAGAACAAAGGTGATTTTCACAACAGCTGATGTAAAAGATTTTGTTCCCTTTCTCCGAGTTCCCGATCCTTGCATTTAGACAGCTGGAGCTCAGCTCTGTCTGAGAGACCCATCGGTTCCCATTCCCTCATCAGCCGGAAGCTCCCCGGGGCCCGTGTACGGATGGTGGGGCTGAGAGAGAGGGAAGAGAGCAGGCCTGTCCCGGGATTGCGGGTCACGGAGTCCGGAGTCACAGCATTGTCCCGAGATTCTCACTTACCTGCAGCCGTGATCCTGAGGCCTTTGTGTACTGCGCGCATGCGTGATATTCATCAACCTTCACGCCTGCGCATATGATCGATGCTTCAGCGCCGGCGAAATTTATAACGCAATGCTTTATGGGTAATCACGGTGCCATTAACAGTTTTTTCAAACACTGGTTCCATGTCCATATCTCAGTTTTTTAGTGTCTGTATAGAAAACTCAGCAGCTGTTTTAACGCAGAAAACGGCTCCAATAAACAATATACTCAGTATCGAAGTGTATCTAATGCCAAAGTACAACCCTCTTACAAAGGCAGGTATAAAACACAAGAAATTCTGCAGTTGCTGGAAATACGGAGACGCACACACACAAAATGCTGGACGAACTCTGCTGTTAGGGCAGCAACTAAGCAGAGGAGCACATAGTCTAGGAATTCTGAAGGAGCTCGGCCTACACGTTGTCTGTTTATTCCTCTCCACATTTGCTGCCTGATCTGCTGATTTCCTCCAGTGTTTTGCATTTTTTAAAAAATCAGGTTCCAAATGTTTCTGTTCTTTCATCTGCAGGCACATCTTTTTGGCCTGATTCCTCTTCCTACTCCTCCTCGTAAACTCTAGACTCCATATCTCTCTGGAGCCCCAAAGCACTGACTCATGCTGGCAACACTTTGGTTTCCGACTCTGCTCCATCGAAGATTCACTCACTAGTCTGCTGTCAGACTTTAGAGGCGCATTGCAACAGCCCAGCTGTCTGAGGCACAGTCCTTTGAAACGAGTGAAAATGTCCCAAAACGTTCAAAAGATCAGGGAAGAAGGAGTTTAACCACCTTCGGCCGGACCACTGGGGAACGTCAAAACCACAGGGAGCTCATCATCTTATTCAGTCTGGAGAAAAACATGCAGGAAATTCATGCAGGTGGAGAAGGTGATGAGAGCCATTGGTTGTGCGAATAGCCAGAGGCTTTTTCCCAGGACGGAAATTGCTAACACAAGGGGTAAGTTTAAAGTAAGTAGTTGCAAGGGAGATGTCAGTGGTAAGATTTTTTTACACAAAGAGTGGTGGGTGTGTGGAATGCACTGCCGGTGACAGTGGTAGAGGCGGATACAATGGGGTCCTTTAAGAGAACCTCAGATAGGTACATGGAGCATCGGAAAATAGAGAGCTATGAGGTAGGGTAATTCTAGGCGTTTTCTAGAGTAGGTTACATGGTCGGCACAACATTGTGGGCCGAAGGGTCTGTAATGTCCTGTAGGTTTCTATGATTCTATGACATTCAAGGGAAATCTCTTCTCCCACGGACTGGTGACTAGTTGCAATCTGTCATCACAGAGAGAGTGAGAGGGGGACAGCAGGGATGGATTAATAAAATACTGATATGGAACAGAAACATGGGCAGGGATCAGATGGGCCGAGTGGCCTCTCTAGTGTACAATGTGAGTGTGGTAGAGACAGTAAGCACCTAGGACACGGAATTTGATAGAGAACTGATTTATCTTTCACAGATCCACAATATTAAACACCAGTCTAGTTTAAGGCTAACATCAGCAGAACAGACTCCTCCAATGCTCAGTGACCACTGGGCAAGGATCAGGCCGACCGAGCCCCAGGAATTCGCACTGCCCCTTTAGATATACTCCAGGGCACGAAGGAATCCGTGCCCAGACTCGGGACAAGTTTACAGGTAACCAATCTGAAGAGGAACAAAGGTTCATGGATATTTACTTAGATACCTGCAAAGTCTCAGGGAGAATTAATTAGAAGCATCCATGGATAATTGCACCGTGATTGTCAACTATATAAGACACAACTCTAACATATAAAAATCCCCAAAGCGCAACAACACATTTGAGTTACAATTCATAAAACTCAGAGAACTGACAAACAAAACAGCAAAGAAAAAAAAAGAGACCTGAGAATACTCTACCTCCGACACGAGGGTGCGACAAATCCCATCCCACCATGGCCGCATCTGATGGCCCAGTACTGTCCGGAATGTCCTTTGGAATTCTGAATTAAGGACAGGATCCAAAATATTCCTCCCGAACTAGCAAGATGATCCTCAGTAGTGAGGGGCGGGGGGGGGGGGTGGGGGGGGCGGTGGCGGTGTGGTGGCGCGGAGGGAAAGGCATGTGAGTCTTCCGATTCGGGGCCAAATAGGGACAAGGTAAAAGTTTAAATCCCGATAGGCGGGGTGAATTTTTAGAGAAGAAGGAGGATGTGATATATATGTTGCCGGGACAGTTTTCCTTGTGACTTTAAAGAGGCCGATAAAGCGAGGGGCTAGTTTTCGCGATTCAGGTTTGAGTGGACGAACAGAGACCCGCTAATCAATATTGAAAGAGGGGCCAAACCGCCTTTGTCTGTTGGCCTTGGCCTGCTGCCGGGCTGAACTTTCTTTCAGAATCCTTTGCCCTTGAGACACCTTTAAACAAATTATTCTGCGGAGGGCAACCCGACCTCTAATTCCTGATCAGGAGACAGAGCGAGGCAGAAACTCAATTTGACACTCGAAAGGGGTCATACCCAGTGATGAATGCTGAAGGGTGCTGTGGGCGAACTCGGCCAAGATTAAATGGTTACTCCGAGAGGAGAGAGGCAGAGAAGAACCTGCTCCAGGTCTTGGTTCGTCTTCTCAGCCTGTCCATTAGTGTGAGGGTAGAAGCCTGAGGAATGACAGGAGGTAGCCCCAAGCAGCCTGCAATGTGCTTGACGGAGATTGGAGGTGAATCAGGACCTCGGTCCAAAACAACATCTGTGCGAAAACCTTCATATGAAAACTTGTCTGTGAGAAGTCATGCGTCTATCAGGAGAATGGGATTTTATTTCGAAGAATGTATCTACAGGCCTTGAAGAACTTATAGAACACAACTAAAATAGTGGTAAAGGAATGTGATGGGGACAGGCAGATAATGATATCTACAGAATGGTGAGACCGCGGAGTGAAGATATGGGTAGATCTTGTAGAGAAACTCGGCTCATCCCAAAACCCCCTGCATTTACCAGGCCCGGATGGTTTCGTTCAGAAACGTTGACAAATTGTTTTTCCTTTCAGATTGTGCCTGACCCAGTCCTCCAAGAGATGTCAGCTGCTATAGAAATCTTGGCATTTGCCTGGATGTTGCGTCCGGCAGCAGGTCCAGTACTTTAGGAAGTACACGGAAGTCAGCGTGGATACTTGAGAAGCGGAGTTTACCCTGAGTACAAACACAGTTCAGGTCTGATTTTACCAACAACTTAAAACATTTGAGTTGGTGTAAATAAGACGACCTGCTGGTGGAGGCTTTGTGGTCTGAGAGGGAGAGACTGACGGTGACCGGAACATCAGGACATGTCTCACAGAGAACCAGTGGCTGTGATTTGGATGGAGCTCTCTCATACTCTGATGGAGATGGGTTTACCAGGACCCTACAAAGGTAACTGCGTACACAGGTGACGGGCGATTTATGTGTATATATCGAAACGATACAAGAAACAAAGTTAACGAGATGGTCCAAGTGATAGTCAGCACGAAGAAGGTAAGACCATGAGATACAGGCGCAGAGTTACTCCATTTGGCCATCGAGTCTGCTCCACCATTTCATCATGGCTGATCCAATTTTCCTTTCAGCACCAATCTCTTGCCTTCTCCCCGTATCCCTTCCTGCCCCGAACTATGAAAAATCTATCACTTGCTGCCTTGAATATCCCTAAAAACATGGCCTCCGCAGTGGTGACTGGCAAAGATTTCCACAAACGCACCGCTCTCTATCTAAAAAAAATCCATCCTCTTTACCGGACTTGAAGGGCGGTCCTCTATTCTGAGGTTGTGTCCTCTGATCCTGGACTCTCTCCCCGGAGAAAACATCCTTTCCGCATCCACTCTGTCAAGGCCTTTCACCATTCGATAGGTTTCAATGAGGTCACCCTTATTCTTCTGAATTCCAGTCAGTACAGGCTCAGAGCCGTCCAATGCTTGTCATAGGACAAGACGTTCAATCCTGGAATCATTTTCGTGAATGAAACCCTTTTTAGCTTCAACACGTCTTTTCAGGGTAATGTGCCCAAAACTGCTCGCAATACTCCAACTGAGGCCTTTCCAGTGCTGCGGAAAGTCTCGGCATTAAACTAGGTGGATCAGTGACCTCTTCCTGTATCGTTAACTGAGTCAATTCACTGATGTCAGGGCTGACCAAAGTGTGATCACCTCTCTTTCTCTCCCTTTTCCCATTCGGAATTAGATAAACCTCACTTCTTATCGCCTTAGTAACATAGAAACATAGAAATCATACAGCACAATTCAGGCCCTTCGGCCCACAAGGCTGTAACGAACATGTCCCTACCTGAGAATTACCTAGGCTTACCCATAGTCATCTATTCTTCTGAGCTCCATGTATCCATCCAGGAGTCCCTATCATTTCCGCCTCCACCACAGCTGCCGGCAGCCAATTCCACGCGCTCACCACCCTCTGCGGAAAAGAATCTTACCCCTGATATCTCCTTTGTACCTACTTCCAAGCCCCTTAAAATAATGCCCTCTCGTGTTCAGTCCTGGGAAAAAGCCTCTGACTGTCCACATGATCAATGCCTCTCATTATCTTTCAACCAATTTAAATTCAATCTAACACAACCCTCCTGCATCCGAATCAGAACCAGGTTTCATATCACAGACATTTGTCGTGAAATTTGTTAACTTTTCGGTAGCAGTAAAATGAAATACAGGATAAATAAATATAGAGGGGAAAAAAACTGAGTTACAGGTGGCGGAGGGAAAGAAGCTGTTCCTGAATCGCTGAGCGTGAGCTCCCTCCCGATGGTAACACTGTGCAGCGCGCATGTCCTATTGGTGGGCAACTTGAATGATGGACGCCCCTGTTACAAGGATCATCCCTTGTAATAATGATCAGAGAGGTACAGAGAATCTGTATTTACCAACAAGTAAATTTTATTATTTCAACTATAAAGCACGTAGGTTCACACGCTATCTACCTGTGTGCATTCTACTAGAACCCCTGACACTCCATGAGCAGTCAATGAAGAGAAAAGGTATCACCCGGGAAAGGATTCTACGGCTGGCCTCGTGATCCCGATCTCCACGTGTCCGTGGGGTCCTCCCTATTCAGGATGGTTGGTCTCTGGCTGCTGGAGAGTTATCGCCCCTGTCTATTTGGAGCTCCTGAGTCTTATACTGCCCCTCACAAACTGAACCACTGGATCTCTGTCCTGACCTACCTGGGTCACCTTCTCACTGCTCATTGTACAGGGCAACAGCCAACGTTGTTTCATGGCTCCGCCCACCCCAGCCTTGTGTATTTGGGTCTTTACATCCAGTTTAATGAGGCAGCCCAGGCAGACAGAGGCAACCAAACGAGGCTACAGATTGCTTGTTTGGTAGGTCCGGCATTTTGCATAATCAGTATCCACTCCTCTGAGAACGGTCTCAGGTCTATTGTTCTGATTAGATTGTCCCGGAGTCAGGAGTCAGTACAGAGTCCACGCCCTTTACATAACAAACGTATGCTTGTTTAGGAATGGTCTCAGGATTAGCAGATGATCACCTGAAGCTTCCTGTGTCTACATTCACCCTGTGTCTTTCTCGGGTTAGCTGTCGTCTGAATGCTCCAGGGTGGATGCTCTGATTAGATTATCCAAGAGCAAGAGTCAATTCAGAGTCCACAAAATGGGGGGAGACAGAGAGAACTGGTTTGTCTGCTTCCCCTGACCTTGATCAGACTGTAGTTTCCTCTGGACAACAGGGTGTTTTATGAGCCCTGCCATGCGTCATGGACAGTGTCTTTCTCGGGTCAGCTCCAGGGTGGATGGTGGAGGGTTTTACAGAGATGGCGAGTGCTGTCGGGGTTGGAGAGGTTTACAGAAATGGGGAGTGATGTAGGGGTTGGGAGGGTTTTCTTTATTTAATGTTATTTTTTATTTGGATAAGGTATTTTAAGTATTACACAAACTTGTTTTTACATATAAAACCTTTTCCATGTTTATATATATATAAATCTATATATATTTATATATTCACAAGTACACACTGAGATGATATAAAAATAATTAGGCACTTAAATAGATATTTACGTGCAGTTGTAATTCCACTCTATTAAACTAAATAATAATAATAGTTGTTAAAATAGTAATAATAGTGTATGAATAATAATCTCCATGTATCTCTTCTGGTCCATTTCTTTCTGGTTCAAAATATTGTGTGTAACCCCATGTAGCTTCCTTCGTAGGTGTTAATGTTTGTTCCTACCCACAAACATACTTATCCAATCTCTGTGTACTTATTTACTTCATTTCATCATATTTTTTCTCAAATCTTTTTCTTTGCTTGTGTTAATTCCTCATTTTCCAGAAATAGAACAGTGAACATTCGAACCAAGGGAGCTTACGTTAACACTATTACTATGTTGATAGGGAAGGCAGTCTAAACCATTAGGAGAGTCATCTAAAAGTCTGCTCGCTTTGGGGTTATAAATTCAATCCATTTATTCCAAATATGATAATTATTTTCTTTTTGAATTCTTTTTGAAGGTACCTAAAAAAGTGATTGTGTTCCAGGCCATGTTTGTCCTACAGGGATTGAGAACTTCGTAATACTTTAGTGTGTGAATGAGATGTAGGTTGTAAGACCTTTCTCTATCCATAGTTCAAATCTTTTATCTCCTCTGCTGGGAAGGAATGTGGTATCATCAGCACACCATCTGAAAAGTGTTAACATGTTATAGATTCCACATGAATTAGCCACCTTCTGCCATACTTTTAGTGTGACATTTATCCAGCTATTTTTAACTTTTCCAATTGGGTCATCAATCCTTTGTTCGCAATTGAGTCCTGTAGAGGAAAACTGTCAATCAATCCAAATTCTATTTCCTTCCACCTAGCCTTCTATCCCTTATTACACCAATATAACAGAGGGGTTATCTGTGAAGCATAAAAATAATTTCTCAAGCAAGGAAGTGCTATACCTCCTCCTTCCTTTCCTAACTGGAAGGTGTTAAATCCGATTCTAGGTTTCTTTCCTTGTGAAATAAGGCGGGAAATCCTTTTGTCCCATTTCCTGAATTGATTATCGTCTACCTCCACAGGTAAAGTCCGGAAAAGGTAAAGTAAGCGAGGGAGAATATTCATTTTTATGGTAATTATCCTTGAATTTAAACTTAAAAAGGGGCTAAGATTCCATCTATGTGGAAGGGTTTTCACAGATGGCCCGGGCTGTTTGGAAGCTTCTTGACCACTCTGGAAATGTTCTTTACTGGTAGTACCAAAATGGCATTGTTGTCTGTGACAAACGAAACCCGTATTGTATCAGAGTGTTTTGCTAACAATGTTCGTGCATCACTATGCTACATGAACCTGAGTCCCTGGCTGTAGACCGCAGTCCCAACACTGCATTCCATCTGCCACTTCATTGTCTGTTCTCCAAACCTGTCCGAGTCCTTCATTAGACACCCGCTTTACTCTAAGGTAGAATTGATGGTTTGGTGACCAGCTTTGCCCGGCACCTATCTTCGTATTAACTGCAAAGCTGGTCACCAAGCCATCAATTCTGTCATCCAGATCATTGATATCTAACACGAAAAAAAGCGGTCTCAATACTGATCCCAGCGGAATGTCATTGTTTACTAGCAGCAAACAGAATAGGCTCGCATTGTTCTGAGTCTTTGCCTGCTGCCAGTAAACCACTCTTCGATTGATTGTAGTATCTTTCCTGTAATACCATGAGCTGTGACCTTGTTCAGCAGGCTCATGGGAGCAAGACCTTGTTAAAGACCATCTGGAAATCCAAGCAAACAACATCCACTGCCTCTCCTTTGTCTATCCTGCCTGTTATTTCATCAAAGAGTTCCAACAGATTTCCGAGACAAGATTTTCCCTCCAGGAAACCATGAGGAATTTGGCCTACTTTATCGTGTGCCACGTACCCCGAAAAATCATCCTTAATGGACTCCAACCACTGACGTCAGAAACTGTCATATAATATCCTTTCTTCTGCTTCCCTCCCTTCTTAAAGAATGGAATGACATTTGCAACTTTCTAGCTCGCCAGAACTATTCCCAAGTCTAGTGATACTTGAAAGGTCATGACCCATTCTTTAAGATAAACACGAGGGGGGACTTCTTCCCTCAGAGCTGGTGAGAATGTGGAACGGGCTGCCAGAGCAAGTGGCAGGGGCGATTTCAACATTTAAGCAAAGTTTGGATGGGTGCATGGATGGAAGGGAATGGAGGTTGCTGGATGAATACTTTGGCACAGACTAGATTGTCATGTTCTATGACTTTAATGTCTTCACAATCTCTTCACCTACCATTTTCTGAACACTGGGGTGTACATTGTCTGGTCCAGGAGTTTTACCTACCTCCAGGCCTTTCAGCTTCCAAAGCAAATTTTCTCCTTAGTAATAGTATATATATCCACTTCTACCCCGATACACTTGAAGTATTGGCATTTGGGGGGTGGAGATGAAGTGAGAGAAACAAATGTAAGCAGGATGGGGAATTAAGCAAAATATCTCCTAAGAACATATTTTCTTTTCATTTCATTTTTAAAATCTTTTTATTGATATATAATCTTCTACAACTATAAAATGCAAAAGTTCAACAAATTAGTATATATAATTAATAAAGCTGAAGAAAAAAGCTTGTATATGCTAATGAAAAAAAACTTAGAAAAAGGGAAAAAGAGAACCCCAACTAATGAAAAAAATACCCACGAACTACTAAAAAAACATTAGGAACCAACACCCGGAGCATTACGTCTTGCAATTATATATAAAAGATTCTTTTTAAAACAACAACAACAACTGCCAAATCACATTTATATAACATAAAATTGGAAGGAAACTATATAAATAAATTCATATTAAATGATAATATTTGGCAAAGGAGCCCCACTTTCTCTCAAAATCGAATCGGGGATCAAAATATTTTCCTTAACGAAACTAATTATTTCGGAAAAATATCTTGGTCCCATTCTGAAATGGAACTTTACAAAGAAAAATAAGAGCGGAAAAGACAAATTTAGAAAACAGTATCTGCACTGAAACAGACTTGGATCAACACTACCTAGGACAGAAGGAGGACAAGGAATTACAGACATTAAAAACTTACACAACAGTCAGATAAAACTCCTAAATATATATTTTCTTCTAAAATAAGCAGGATTCAGCACTCCATGCAAGCATAAGCAATTGTGATGGAAGTACACACCAGAAAACTTAAATGAGAGGCCTACTCAGAAAAATGAATCACCAGTATTGAAGAAAATGTTAACCAGTGGAATGATTATGACCCTCCATGGAAGACACCCCAATGATCTGAGCAGATAAGATGTTCGTCAAGGAAGCATCGAACGCCCGACTCTGAGTGGAAGACGTCTTCACAGAAAGAGAGGTACCTTGCAGAAATACAGGACAGAGTGGTTAATGTAAAAATTAACAAAGATACATAAAAGAGTAACAAACAAGGTGATGAATGCAGAAAATGCCAAGACATACCAGACACAGTCCGACACTTTCCAGGATCCTGCAGCAGTTTAACTCAATCTGATTACTTACAAAGGTACAATCAAGTGGCAAATATCATTCACCAAAATCTTGCTTCAAGTGTCATAATGGGGGACGCTGGGAACGGTCCCAAAAGCATGACACAGGCACTGAAGTATGAGGGAACAGGAATGGACAAAACTAAATGACGGGACAGGACGCAGACTAGGAGTAGGCACAGGAACACAGATAATCAATACACTTTTGCAGATAAGACAATCCTTAAAACCATCGGGATGTTACAGGATAAACAAGCAGGAACAACTCCCTCAATTGATAAAACCATTTCAAAACACACATGTGCCTCGATCAATGGAGCACCTCACCACAGGCATTGTTTGTGTCATCAGTCAGACAACGGAATTATTTTCTCTGTCAATCAGCTTCCAAATGTTGCTACTCTGTCATTCGTTGCCACACCCCGCTGCTGATTTCCTTCTCCTCATCATACGTTCTTACCCCGACCATCGTCCAAAGCCCCAAACTCTGCCCTGTGCGGACCCGCCTCTGGTTTCTGACCCTGCTCCGTTGAATATCCAACTGATGGTTTCCCATTCTGCTTTCAGTCTTTAGAGGACAGTGGTGTTTTCTAACAACCCTTCAGAAGCAGGGAAAATGACCCACATGTGGAAATGAGCCCTGAATAAGGAGGTTAACTCCCAATGTCATTCTTTCTCAGCCCAGAGATTAGAGGGGCGATGAACATGTCAGACAGAACTGCAGTCAGCTCGACTTCTTCAGTCTGCAGAAAATTCAAGGGAAACCTCTTCACCCACAGTGGTGACTGTTTGGAACCCATCTCCACAGGGGGAGCGAGAGATGAACAACAGGGGAGGATTTAAAAAGGACTATCGTGAAACTGAATTACTGGCAGGGTCCAGACGGCCCGAGTTGACTCTCTATTGTACACTGGTTGTGTTATAAATTTACTAAGTACCAGAGACAGAGTTTAAAATAGAACTGATTTATTTGTCTCCGATACAGAATATTAAACTCCAGTCCCATTAAAGGTGATTGTGCAGCAGAAGAAACTCCTCCCATGCCCAGTGACCAGGGTGCAGAACTGGATGTGGTGATAATTGCAGAGTTCAGCACTGACTGTCATTGTCGAAATTGCATTCAGCAACGGTGATGGACAAATATCCAGCATGCAGCTTATTCAAACTTTCTCTCCAGTGTGAACCCAGTAATGTATCCCAGTGTAACATGTTGTAAGGTTTCACTGCTCATGTAACGGCCTCTGTGCAATGTTTCACTGCCGAGGTAATGGTTTCTCTGTAGCAGCAATGTTTAGATTAGGAATAAAGATAACAGGGATTTGGAGTGCGGGGCTATCCAATGACAGAAATGTTCATCCTTGTGAGTCTGGAAGGGAGATTTTCGTGGTCTTTTGCTGGGGAGAGATGAGAAGATGTGAATGGAGAGAGTGGGCCATTTTTCTTCTTTTTTTGTTTACTTCACGAACCATACAGTCAAAATAAGAGTTATAAAGCTCAATTGTTTAATCGCATACTGTGTACTGTTTGTTATTTCAGGGTACTGATTTGTAACAGGGGACACATTGCGCAGCATCCACCCAAACGAGATTTCTTAAGTTTGGCCGGGCTGCGGGGCTATCACCCCCTATATTAAGCTGCTAGCCGACTCGAAGTTTACATAAGGTTAGATGACTGAGTGAATCGCTTTTCACATTCAGAGCAGAAGAACAGCAACTCCCCGGTGTGAACTTGGTAGTGTGTCATAAATATAGATAACTGAATGAATCCTTTACCACATTCAAAGCAAGTGAACGGCCTCTCCCCTGTGTGAATTCAATGATGCACATTTGGCTCATTTGGCTGAGAGAATCTCTTCCCAAAGTCTAAGCAGGTGATCAGCCTCTACCCTGTGTGAACTGACCAGTGTCCTTGTAGGTTGGATGACTGAATGAATCCTTTCCCACAGTCTGAGCAGGTGGACGGTGTCTCCCCAGTATGAACTCGCTGATGTACTTTCAGATTGGATGACGAAATGAATCCCTTCCCACAGACTGAGCAGGTAAATGGCCTCTCCCCAGTGTGAACTCGCTGATGTTCCTTCAGTTGAGATAATTTAATGAATCCTTTCCCACAGACTGAGCAGGTGAATGGCCAATTCCCTGTGTGGGCTGCGTGGTGTGTCAGTAGGTGAAGTGACTGATTGAATCCCTTCCCACAGACTGAGCAGGTTAATGGCCACTCCCCGGTATGAACTGACTGGTGTCTCAGTAGTTGAGAAGACAAACTGAATCCCTTCCCACAGTCCGAGCAGGTGAACGGCCGCTCCCCTGTGTGAACTCGCTGATGTACCTTCAGTTCAGATGACTTAATGTATCCTTTCCCACAGACTGAGCAGGTGAACGGCCATTTCCCTGTGTGGGCTGCGCGGTGTGTCAGTAGGTGAAATGACTGATTGAATCCCTTCCCGCAGACTGAGCAGGTGAACGGCCTCTCCCCAGTGTGGACTCGCTGATGTACCTTCAGTTGAGATGAATTAACGAATCCTTTCCCACAGACTGAGCAGGTGATTGGCCACTTCCCGGTATGAACTGACTGGTGTCTCAGTAGTTGAGATAACAAAGTGAATCCCTTCCCACAGTCTGAACAGGTGAACGGCCGCTCCCCTGTGTGAACTCGCTGATGTACCTTCAGATTGGATGTCGAAATGAATCCCTTCCCACAGTCTGAGCAGGTGAACGGCCTCTCCCCAGTGTGAACTCGCTGATGTACCTTAAGTTGAGATGATGAAGTGAATCCTTTCCCACAGTCTGAGCAGTTGAACGGCCTCTCCCCAGTGTGAACACGCCGATGTACCTTAAGTTGAGATGACGAAGTGAATCGTTTCCCACAGTCTGAGCAGTTGAACAGCCTCACCCCAGTGTGAACTCGCTGATGTACCTTCAGATCGGATGACTGAATGAATCCCTTCCCACAGTCTGAGCAGGTGAACGGCCTCTCCCCAGTGTGAACTCGCTGATGTACCTTTAGCTTAGATGAACAAGTGAATCCCTTCCCACAGTCCAAGCAGCTGAACGGCCGCTCCCCGATGTGAACTCGCTGGTGAGCCATTAGGTCAGATGACTGAGTGAATCCTTCCCCACAGTCCGAGCAGCTGAACGGCCGCTCCCCGATGTGAACTCGCTGGTGAGCCATTAGGTCAGATGACTGAGTGAATCCTTCCCCACAAATTCAGCAGATGACCAGCCTCTGCCCAGTGCAAACTGACTGGTGTGTCCACAGGTGGGATGACCGACTGAATCACCTCTCACCCACAGAATAGGGGAATGGCCTTGTCCCAGTGTGAACTTGCAGGTGTACCTTAATGAGATGACCTTGAATCCCCACAGTCTGAAAAGGTGAACGGCCTCTCCCCTGTGTAAACTGACAGGCATGCCAGTCGGTCAGATGATCGAGTGAATCCTCCCCACTGTCTGAGTAGGAAGGATGATCGAGTGAATCTCTTGCTCCACTTCTTATACACGTGGACAGAGACAGCAAAGCTGGCTTGTTGTGTTCAAGATTCCCGTAGATAAGTCCCTTGTCCTTTTCAACCTGAAAAAAAAAAGTTACAAAATCCATCAGTGAGTGAAGGACAACATTTCAGATGAGATCACTTGAGTTGCCAAGGTGTGATCTGGCCTCACACTGTTAAAGTGAGGTTCAACACAAGTTGGAGAGAGAAGTCATCTTCTAACTGAGCACGGTACTGGTATCTGTAATGACCATCAAACTCGCTGATGCTTTTCCTGTCTCTGTGAGAATGGGGCATTCTGGCCGTCTCCAATCTGTGACCTGGCTCAGTCTGATACTATCCTTTGGTATTATTCCCTGTTCCCACTGTGCTTGGACAGCTTGTACATGGTGACTTGGACAGGTTGGGTGAGTGGGCGGATGCATGGCAGATGCAGTTGAATGTGGATAAATGTGAGGTTATCCACTTTGGTGGCAAGAACAGGAAGGCAGATTATTATCTAAATGGAGTCAAGTTAGGAAAAGGGGAAGTACAACGAGATCTAGGTGTTCTTGTTCATCAGTCACTGAAAGTAAGCATGCAGGTACAGCAGGCACTGAAGAAAGCTAATGGTATTCTGGCTTTCATAACAAGGGGAATTGAGTATTGGAACAAAGAGGTCCTTCTGCAGCTGTACAGGGCCCTGGTGAGACCACACCTGGAGTATTGCGTGCAGTTTTGGTTTCCAAATTTGAGGAAGGACATTCTTGCTGTTGAGGGAGTGCAGCGTAGGTTCACAAGATTAATTCCCGGGATGATGGGACTGTCATATGTTGGAAGATTGGAGCGACTTGGCTTGTATACACAGGAATTTAGAAGGATGATAGGGGATCAGATTGAAACATATAAGATTATTAAGGGATTGCACACGCTGGAGGCAGGAAGCATGTTCTCACTGATGGGTGAGTCCAGAACCAGAGGCCACAGTTTAAGAATAAGGGATAGGCCATTTAGAACAGAGTGATGGATATGTGGAATGCTCTGCCCCCGCAGGCAGTGGAGGCCAAGTCTCTGGATGCTTTCAAGAAAGAGATGGATAGAGCTCTTAAAGATAGTGGAATCAAAGGTTATGGGGATAAAGCAGGAACTGAATATTGATTGTGGATGATCAGCTATGATCACAGTGAATGGCGGTGCTGGCTTGAAGGGCCGAATGGCCTACTCCTGCACCTATTGTCTATTGTCCATTGAGCTGCATGGGTGCCTGGCCCCCCAGTAACTGAAACACTCTCACGCAAATAGCCTTTGTTGACGTGCAACTCTGTTTTTGTTTTATCCACAGTCAATTCAAAGTGCCACAGTTTTAAAGCCATGTAAATATTACCTGCCCAGAAGAATGGTTGGTCCGCACAGTTGTTAAAAGGAATTAAATGAATATCAGTTTTATTTCATGTTCTTGTCACAGAGTCATAGAAAAGTACAACACAGAAAAGGGCCCTTTGGCCCATCTAGTTTGTGCTGATCTATTTAAACTGTCTACCCCATTTACCCCAACCATCCAGGTACCTCTTCAATGCTGAACTTGAGCTCGCATGCACCAGTTGGGCTCTCTGCTCATTCCACACACGGATGACTGTCTGTGCGAAGAAGATTCCCCTCATGTTCCCCTTCATGTTTCACCTTTCACCCTTAATCCAGGGCCTCTGGTTGTAATCCCACCAAATCTTAGTGCAAGAAGCCAGCTTGCTTTTACCCCATCTACGTATAACCATCATAAATTTTGTACACCTCCAACAAATCTCCCCTCAATCTTCTGCATTCCAAGGAATAAGGCCCTGTCCTGTTCAATCTCTCCTTATAACCTAAGTCCTCCAGACCTGGCAACATCCTTGCAAATTTTCTCTGAACTCTTTCAACCTCTTTTACATCTTCCTGTAGGTTGGTGACCAAAACTGCACACAACACTCAAAATTAGGCCTCACCAATATCTTGTACAAAGTCAACATAACATCCCTCTCCAGTACTCATTAATTTGGTTTATGAAGGCCAATGTGCCAAAATCTTTCTTTCCATCCCTATCGAACTGTGACACCACTTTCGGTGAAATATAGACCTGTATTCTCAGATTCATTTCTTCTACAACACTTCTCAGTGCCCGACCAGTCACTGTGTAAGACCAACCCTGGTAGGTCCCACCAAAGTGCAACACTTTGCACCTGTCTGCATTAGATTCCATTTTCCATTTCTCAACACGTTTTTCCAGCGGGTCCAGATCGCACTGCAAGCCATGGTTATCTTCCTCGCTGTCCACTACACCACCAAACTTGGTATCATCCACAACTTTGCTGATCCAGTTAACCACACTGTCATCCAGATTACTGATATAGATGACAAACAACAACAGATCCAGCACTGATCCCTATTGCACACTAGTCACAGACCTCCAGTCAGAGAGGCAACCATCTGCTACCACACTCTGGTTTCTCCCAAAGACAGTGTTTCATTCAATTTACTATCTCATCTTGAATGCTGAATGACCGAACCTTCTTGAACAACCTCCCATATGAGACTTTGTCAAGTGCCTTACTAAAGTCCATGTGGACAACATCCACTGCCTTGCCTTCATCCACTTTCCTGATAACTTCCTCGAGAGACTTTGGTGAGACATGACCTAGCATGCACAAAGCCATGCTGCCTATCCTTCATCAGTCAACATCTGTCCAAATATTTATATATCCGGTTCCTGCACATAACCCTCCAGTAACTTTTCCCACCTCTGATGTCAAGTTCACCAACGTACAATTTCTTAGTTTATTTTTAGAGCCTTTCTGGAACAGCGGAAGAACATTGGCTGTCCTCCAATCCTCCAGTACCTCACCTGTCACTAAGGATGATTTAAGAATCTCTGCATGTGCCCCGACAATTTCTGCACTTGTCTTCCGCAGAGTCCCAGGGAACAACTTGTCAGGCCCTGGGGGTTTATCCACGCTAATTTGCCTTAAGACAACAAACTCTTCCATCTCTGTAATCTGTACAGGGTCCATGAAGTTGATGCTGCTTTGCCTCACTTCCATAGACCTTGTAACCATCTCCCGAGTAAATACAGATGCAAAGATAGGATTTAAAATCTCCCCATATATTTTGTCTCCTCATATGGATTACCATTCTGATCTTCCAGAGGATTATTTTTTTCCCTTGCAATCTTTTTGCTCTTAAAATATTGGCAGAATCTCTGAGGATTCTCCTTCACCATGTCTGCCTGGGCAACCTCATGCCTTCTTTTATTTCTTTCATAAGTGTTCACTTGAAATTCCTCTATTTCTATTTGTTCCTATCTGCCTGTTCCTGGAATGCACCTTCTTTTTATTGACCTGGGAGATGAAGCACAAAGGGGTGATGGAACTGCATAGTGGGAGGTGGGGGTAGAGGGAGTTAAACTAAAGTTTCAGGGGGAATGGAAGCATGAATAACAGAACAGGTAGTGGAGGGGTTGTGAAGACAGATGTTGTTCAGTCCTCAGACAAAGTCAGGAATGAAAAAGTTGAGCATGGTGCAGTGAGTATGCTCAGTCCTGTGTATTTCAATACAAACAGCAGTGTAGGAAAGGTGGATGTGTTCACTGCACGGAACAACAATGGAATTATGACACAAGGATCTGGCAACTGTGGACTGGGACAGACTGCTTTATGGCAAAGGTGTGCTTGGTAAGTGGGAGGCCTTCAAAGCGAAATTTTGAAAGTACAAAGCGGGTATGTGCTTGTCAGAATAAAAGGTAAAGATGGAAACTGTATCTTTTGGATTTCAGGAGATATTGACACCCTGGTGAGGCACAAAATGGAGTTGCATTAACAGGGATAGGCAGGTAGATTCTTATGGAGTACAAGAAATGCAAGAGAATACATATCAAATAAATCAGGATGGCTAAAAGAAGGCATGACATTGCCCTCGCAGAAAAGAAGGATAACCCTTAGGGATTCTAGAGATAGATTGAGAGCACTGCTTTTGCCAGATACCATTTTCTTAGGTTTCCATTTGGAATTGCATCAGTTCCTGAAGTGTACCATAAAACTATTTACATGCTATATGAGCACATTGAGGGCATAGATACTTCCAAGGACGATATTATTGTTTGCGGATCATCTAAACAAGAGCATGACGCCAGGCTCAGACAAGTCTTAGAGGCAACACGCAAGGCAAACCTGAAGTTGAATAAAGACAAATGTCAGCTAGGAGTGACTGAACTTACCTTTGTGTGTGATATCATCAGCAATGCGGGTGTGCGTCCTGATCCATTGAAGGTTTCTGCTATTGAGAACATGCCAAGTCCGCAATGTAAAAAGGATTTTCAAAGGTTTATGGGAATGGTCAACTGCATGGGAAAATTCATACCCAATCTTTTGGAACAGCTTGCTCCATTGAAACAGGTAACGGAAAAGGAAAAACAAATGGAGCTGGAATCATGAACAGGAGAAGGCATGGCAAAATCTCAAGAAAGTGCTCACTAAGGAACCTGTGTTGAAATGCTGTGATGCTGAGATAGCCATCAAAATTTCGTGTGATGCATCTCAAGCAGGTTTAGGGGCAGTGTTACTCCAGAAACATGATAAGGAATGGCTACCAGTGGCATTTGCATCTCGTTCATTATCTGATCCAGAAACAAGGTATACCCAAATTGAAAAAGAATTGCTCAGCATTATGTTTGCTTGTGAGAGATTTCATCAGTTTGTGTCAGGGCAATCTATTGATGTTGAAACTGATCATAAGCTTGTTTCACAAACCTTTAAGCGACTGTCCTTTGCGAATTCAGCGAATGATGACCAAATTGCAAAGGTATGTGTTGAATGTGTCATACACACCTGGAAAATTTATGTACACGGCTGACACACTTTCCAGAGCTGTGGATCCAACAACAAAAGGCAGTCACAGGGACGCTGTTGAAGTTCAGGCATTTGTTGGTGTGATCATAGAGACTGTACCTGTTGTTCCTGTATAGTTGGAAATGCTGTGTCTTGCGACAGAGAAGGACAAAATTGTCAGTCAGGTAATACAAGTGGCGATGGATGGATGGCCAGATAATAAGCATGACTGTACCTCAGAAGTACAAGAATATTGGAACCACAGAACAGAACTTTCTGTTGTCGACGGGACATTGTACAAAGGTAGCAGAATTGTGATTCCTAAGAGTCTCGGAAAAGAAATGATTGGGAAAATTCATAAAGGCCTCAGAGGTATTGAAAAATGTAAGGGGGGGGGGTGCGGGAAGTGATGTTTTGGCCCAGGATGAATCAAGAAATTGCAGAATTGGTGTCTTCTTGTCAAATATGCCTTAAATACCGACCCAGCAACCCTAAGGAGCCACTGCATCCACGTCCTAGTCCTTAGAGACCTTATCAGAAGATAGGTGTTGATCTTTTTTGTATCTGACGACAAAGATTATCTATTAATGACAGATTACTACTCATTGTATCCTGAAGTGTGTGAAGGTTTAAGCAGAACAACAACAGAGAATGTAATTACATGCATGAAATCAGTTTTTTTTTCCAGATATGGTGTACCTGATGAAGTTTTCACAGACAATGGTCCACAATTCAATGGTGAATGCATGAGACATTTTGCTCATGAATGGGGCTTTGTTCATACAACATCCAGACCATTTTTCCCTCAGTCCAATGGATTAGTTGAGAATTTGGTAGGAATTATCAGGAAACTGATGCACAAAGCAAAATATAGTGGAGGTGATTTTTATAAAGCTTTGTTAGCCTATTGTAGTACTCTGCTTGAAAGTCAATGTTCACCTGCTCAGCTCTTGATGGGATGCCGTTTGAGATCCAATCTGCCAAAAAATGAGAGCCTCCTGAGAACAGAGGGAGGTGAACAAGTGAAAAGATGGAAAGATGAACAGAAACCAAACAAGAAAACATACTTTGACAGATGTTCTCCGCCATTCCCTGAACTTCACCAAGAAGATGAAGTAAGGATACAAGACAAAATGAACACATGGACACAGAAAGCTACAGTACTTGACGAAGTACAACCCAGATGATACATGGTCCAAACAGAGGAAGGAGCAGTGTTAAGAAGGCATCGCAAAGACTTCAATAAAGAGCCAACTTCATAGTTTCAGTTTCAGACTGGACAAAACATGGAAATGACAACAAAACACAAGAAACTGTGTGAACTACTTAGAAGATCTACTGGTGTTTGCAGACCCCCAGAGAAAATGATGGAGACATGTTAAATTATGCATTTGCTCTGGTCAATGTTGCTAATTGTTTTTCTTTTTAAGGAAAGGAAGATCTGGTGATATGACGTGTAGGAACGTGATTGCAGAGAGTTCTGAGCATGCGCAGGAATGATAGAAAGATCCAGAAAACATGGCTTTGCAAGATACTTGTGGTTGTTGATAAGTAAAGTTTTGATAAGTTTTTTCCAGAATATGGTTCTTTATTATAAACCCACGGTGTGTATTAAAGAACACAACATATATAACCCGTGTTAGTGTGGGGAGCGGGATTTTACACCATATTCCCGGTACAGTCTCAACAAAACACAAATAATTGTCACTTTGCCCGGACCATTGGCCCCGCTTGCAGGGCAACAGTCTGCCGGTGTTTGCCCCCCAATGTGGTGAATCGCCACCACCGTGGGCTCAGACATTTCCACAGATGAGCCCCTCCTGTCCCCACCGGGACAAACATCCTGTCCGCCCCCTCTCTCCCCGTCTTCATCCTCTCCCTCCCCGGGGAACCGGCATCAAACCGACGGGCCGAGCGGTCTCCTCCTACCTCTCAGCGACACATCAGACTCCGGCCGCAGGAGACGCTTCACAAACGCCCCAACTTCCCTCGGAGGGAAATGGAAATAAATCAGAAAGCGGACATTTACTTTGGGATTTGTTCCGCTCTGATGAGTCGTCACTTGATCGGGCGATGGATTCAGCGGGGGTAACACCCACTCGCCTTGTCCGCCTCGGCTATTGGTTGTAACCAGTGATTGACATCACTTCGCACCAATGGTTATAGCACAGCTCCTGAATCCTCTGTTGACAGGGGTGGGGGAGGGGCTGGTCACGTGATTAGTAGCCCAGCCGTTTAACCGATAAAGCTCGAGCTCACCAGCGCGTGGGTGACGTAAGACACCGTGAGGGCAGATCCTAGTGTCGGGAACCCATGTGTGACGTCAGGCGCGTGGGTGCGCCTGTGTGACGTCACCTGTGGGGGAGCGCTCGTATTTAAAAACACCTGAATGGACGTTTCTGATGATTTCGGTGGGACAACAACATTAATCACGGGTTTCATCACTGAATCCAGTGTTGTGAGATGTAAAGTCCCCTGTTATGTGTCCGGCTGTGCCGTGTTGTTGGTGGAGTGGGCAGCCTGGTGTTTGTCTCGATTCGGGTCACAACACCAGAATTGCCAGCGGGGTCCACACACAGTGTATTAGTCAACAGAAAACCTCCCGTCCCTGCAGTCTCTGTCTCCTGGTAAACTCAACACCCCGACAATGTGGACCAGAGACACCCCTTCCTCTCAGAGTCAGGGGATCACTCAGACAGCTGATCACTGAGAGGAATTATATTTATTGGTCATTAAAGTTCACCCAGATTGGTTTGGACGGATTTGATGTGGAGTTCGGGGTGTCACAGTGAAAGGGCCGGACGGCCGAACTCTCTCCGTTGTCCAAACATCCTTCCAGGTGAGGCGACACTGCACCTGTGAATCTTCCGGGGTCGCCCGTTGTGTCCGCTGCTCCCGATGCGGCCGCCTCGACACTGGTGACACCAGACCCTCCGCAGTTGTGCGGGGTCGGGTTGTTTTTAT
Source organism: Mobula birostris (assembly GCF_030028105.1). NCBI lineage: Eukaryota > Metazoa > Chordata > Chondrichthyes > Myliobatiformes > Myliobatidae > Mobula > Mobula birostris. The sequence continues at coordinate 29,301,408 of NC_092382.1, read as the reverse complement.
TGGTGGGGGCGGGGGTCGATGTTATTGTTCCCTTTTGTGCGGGAGGGGTGGGTTTTGGGGGTTGATGATCGGGATACCGTTCCTTTTTTATGCGGGGGTGGGGTGTGGGAGTTTGATTTTTCTCTCTGATCGACTTCCATGCTCTTTCTTTGTTTCGTGGTGATGTTCATGGATACCCGCTTTAATAATAAATTAATCTTTGAACTATCCGCTCCGAGCGGAACTTCCCGCTATCCAAACATTTTCATTCTGATTCCCATTCCTGTTCCGACCTGTCAACCCATCACTTCCTCTTGTGCTAAGATGAGGCTACCCTCAGGGTCCAGGATCAGCACCTTATATTCCGGCTGAGTACCCCCTCCGCAACCTGATGGCATGAACATGAATAGTGGACTGCTGACTGGCACTGGAAAAGGGTCTGGCCAACAGGAATCCAGAATGAATGTTCACCATTGTCAACACATACATTGCCCCTTCATAGTGTGGGTGGGGGTCATCAATGGAATCTGCTGCTTCAGAAGTCCATTAAATCGTTCAATCAAGCCAGCTGCTTGGGGGTAATAAAGTATATGGTGGACCCAATAAATACCTTGCTCTTTCTCCCAATCCTGGATCTGTTGCCCTGTAAAGTGGGATCCATTATCTGACTGTATTTCCTCGGATGTGCCATAATGTAACAACAGGTATTCCACCCCGGAATAGTGGACTCCTGACTGGTACTAGGAAAGGGTCTGGCCAACAGGAATCCAGAATAAGTGTCCACCTTTGTCAAGACATATTTATCATTCTTATGTGGGGGCAGGGGTCCAATGTAATCAATCTGACATACTTTCGCCGGGTACGGAGCCTCTCTTAATATGGCCAAAAGGTCCACGCGAGACAGAGCGAGACTTGACTTGCTGGCAGATAGGACATTCCGACACAGTAGTCCGACAGTCATCCACCGTCAAAGGTCTCGTCCCTACTCTCGCGTCCCCTTCTCCGCGGGACGGCCGGACTGTTCGTGGGCCCATCTAACTAGAGGCACTGTAATAGCATATACCGCAGCCGATCCGTCTACTTGATTATTGTGGAGCGTCGTAATGTCCTCCTGGTGGGCATTCACATGATACACATAAATATCGCGCCTCTGCACCTCTTGTCATACCTGCTGCCAATATTCCTTGCCCCAGATAGGTTTATTATGAACTGCCCACTGGTGCATCTGCCAGCTCACCATACAGACAGCCATTCCATTAGCCACCGCCAACGAGTCGGTATATATTCTAATTTCCTTGGTGGGGAGTGAAGAGGGCAGGGTAACCGCCACAAGTTCCGGCAGCTGACTGGATCCGCCCTCTCCTTCTTGTATTAACTGAGAATCGTCCAAGGTTCGCAGGGCAGCGGCCTTCCACGGTTGGCCCTCTCACACCCAACGGTTCCAGCCGTCCGTCAACCAGGCACCAGCCTTTTCACCCGATGTCAATTCCTCGTACGGCCGGCCCCATCGAATGGGGGAGGGTTCGAGAGGGGGAGCCGCCTTCTCTTCCTCGGTTCCCGCTGTCATAGGTCATCTGGCTACTTGTTCCTGAAGACGGCTGACTCCTTCGGCTACTTTAGCGGCCCGGTCCTGTATATACCATTTCCAATTCGATATGGATGACAGCTGTGCACGCCCCTGCCTCACCTTCGCATCTGGGGCGAGCACCCAGGACATAATAGGCAAATCAGGTCGCAACACCGTGAAGTCTGATCCCGTGATGGACTCCATTTCCACCAGGGCCCAGTAACAAGCCAGGAGCTGTCGTTCTAACGGGGTATATCGTCCGGCAGCCTCCGGCATAGTGCGTGACCAGAACCGGAGGGGCACCCTCCTCCCATTCTGCAGCTGCCACAGACTCTACACGGCCCCGTTATCGTGAACAAACACCCGTAATTCATACGGGGCCCCCGGGACCCGAGATGAAAGGGGAAGAGTCTGTTCAGCTGCCATTTTGGACTGCTCGAATGCCTCCTTTTGCTCATCTCCCCATGTGAGTTTGCTCTTCTTATGAGTGACCGCGTACAGTGGTTTCAGTAGGAGAGTCAATTCGGGAATATGTCTTCTCCAATATACCAATAACCACATAAAGCGCCGAACTTCTTGCTTATTAGCGGGAGTAGCTGTGGTTTGTATTTTATTTCGTACCTTTTCCGGTATAATCCTCTCCCCAGCATGCCAGTGGATGCCCAGAAGCGTCAGGGATTGACTGGGACCTTGCACCTTATCTTCATTCACAGCCCATCCCCTCTCTCACACACACAGTAACAGGGACCGCAGCGCCTCTGCGACACCCTCCCCGTCCGGTCCCTGTAACATGACATCATCGATGTAGTGGTGAACTCCGACGTTAGGGGGCAGTGCGCAGGTCTCCAGATCACCTGCCACTATCCCGCGGCATGAGGTCGGACTATGGACAGGTCCCTGTGGCAAACGAGTGAAGGGATATTGCCGACCGTTCCAGGTGAAAGCCAACTGCTCCTGTGATTCCTCCTCCAAGGGAATCGAACAGAAGGCGCTGGCCAGATCAATAACAACATACCATCGACCATCTGCATCATCCGGAATATCATCTACCAGCGTCACTATGTCGGGCACAGCAGAACTCAACGGGGAAGAGTATCGATTCAATTGTCGATGATCAACAGTCATTTGCCAGGACCTGTCTGGTTCCTTTACCGGCCAGACCGGGCTATTGTACGGGGACATGGCGGGTCGAATTAACCCCAGCTTGCTTCAAGGAGGCAATAGTTTCAGTCATTTCCTTGTGACCTCCCGGGATCCGGTATTGTGGAACCGACACTATCTGCGTCGGTGGAGGCATAAACAGGGGCTCCCACTTTGCCCTCCCGACTACACCCGCATGCTCCGGATCCCAAAACTAAAGGTCCCTAACAATGTCTTCAGTTGCAGTCCCCGTAACGCATTCATTCCGAAGATACGCTCGGTGGTTACAGCAATTAGGACAGACACAGAACGCGGGACGTTTTTGTCAATCGTTACTCATACCGTTACTTCCTGGGCCCTAGTAAGGGCACTACCCCCACCCCCCATCCCTTCAATATTATACTCGGGTCCCCTCCACTTATCGGGGTCTCCCGGGATCACAGTATGTTCTGCCCCAGTATCGACCAGAGCAACAGTCCGTTGATAATTTCCCTTAGCCCAATGGACATAATGGTACATAAGGCCTAGGGTCCCCCGGGTCCACAACGAATGGATCTTACATGTCGGGGGAACCCGGCCACCCCAAACGCCCCCCCCCCCCCGCAGGTCCGGGAGGGTTTGGGAGGCCGTCATTTTCCGGTCTCCTCCTGTATGGCCATTTTTCACTACATCCTGCAATCCAGCTGACGATGGGTACAGTGAGAAGGCAGGAGGAGCAGGAGGGCCCACTGGCGTCTTCCCAGCTTTCATGTGCTCACGATACATAGCATACAATACACTAGTCGGCACCCCGTCAATCTTCTCCTTACTGACATCTGCTTTCAAAAGGGTAGTGAACATCTCCCCTGCGCGTCAGGGCGGGTTTCCTAGTCCCATTGGTACCATTAGTACCTCCTCCCCACCGCCAATATTCGTTAGCCGTGTGGAACGGACTTGGGGTTTAACCACCTGCAAGTCCGAAAGGTTCGCCGAGGCATTAGTCACGTCCTCCACATCCTCCTGAACTGAGGGCCCCAATAATGCAAGAGCCACACCCCGAATGGATGGGGCGGCTGACCGCACCAATCTCGTGTACATCCCTCCGGTGAATTCCTCTTGGTCGGGATCTCGACCCCGTCGCCACTGTGCATCCCAGTCCCCAGATATCCTATTGACCAGGGCCTGTTGTCTTCAGTGGTGAATGCCTTCAGCGGCAGTCTCCCAGTCCCCCTGTACCTGTGAATCCCAATCAAGGGGGTGCCGAATACCTTCTTAACAGCATCCAACACTTGAAAAAAGAACCTATCCGCACGGGGAGATTGGCGTAACTCAGTGTTAATACGGGGATTCGAGGTTAAAGACCCTAGCCTCGCTTGTTCTTCAGGATGAAAGGTTATACTAGCCCCTCTATCATCCCACAAGGGGAGTAACCATTCCGCTAGCGACTCCCCAGACCTTTGCTTAAAACGGGCAGCCATCTCAGATAGCTCCTTATCATTATACTCGAGAGTCTGTACACCCGGCTGCCCGGGTACAGTCTTTTGAGAAGTCATCACAGCAGGCCGAGCCTGCAATGGTTCTGGGGGAAAAGCAGTTTCCCCCTCACCAAAGGACCCATTATCATTATCATTATACCATATATCCCCATCCCAGGTATCTGGATCTCCCTTGGGTAACAACATTGATCTTATCTTCACGGCATCGGGGGTATAATTCTGGCAGCGAACCACCTCCTGATGTTTAATTTGCACTAGCCTACATGCCATCTGAATTCCCTTCTCCTCAGCTTCCTGCGCCCTATTCTGACTGGTCCTCACCACCTCAATCATGACTGAACACCTCTCCTTCACAGCAATCCGTCATCCCTCAACGTATCTCTTTCTTGTTCCACCTCACGGGTCCTTTCCAACTGTTGGCGCAAGGCTGTGGCCAGCAGCCAATAGCCATCGGTATGAGAACCTTGTTTTGATGGAAAATTTATTTCTCACAACAGTCTAGCCATCTTACTTCCCCATTTCTCGCCAGTATTATCTAGGCGATCATCCCAGCTTATGGGAGGTCCCAGCTTAGCAAGGGTGTTAGCAAGCGCAGCAAACCCATCAGTATTATCCACCCACCTTCTTCTTACAGAAACATCTGACTGATGCTAAGCTGGGACACATCATCAGTGACGTTACCTGGGGTCGTCAGGTGTTTCGGGTCTTTCAACATCATACAGCCTCGCCCAGGCGACCCACCCGGGGTTGATCAGACCCCGGCCTGTGTCCTAGCAGCAACACACGGATCTGCCCTCTTTATCCAGAGCCATCCTGACGCTTTCTCTGCCGCATCTATGGTGGTAGAAATGGCTCTCCTTCTTCTCTCTCCCGTGATTCCAAGTGCAGTGTGTACTTTGTAGAGCGACTGGCCTGCAAATCCACGACACCCGACCTCCACGGGCCAGCACTCTGCTCTCCAGCCTCTTCTCTGCAAGTTGTTCTTCAGATCTTCATACTTGGCTCTTTTCTGCTCGTAGGCCCCCTCCATGCGTTCTTCCCGCGGCACGGTTAGCCCAAGCATAGGGACGTGCTTCAATGAGTCGGACCACAACACAGTGTTACCGCAGTGTAGTCTCTGTGATGTGGGGAGGAAACTGCAGCTGTTTTCCCAGGTCTGCCTTTAGCTTCCAGTCCTGCGCAGTGAAGAGCAACCCGGTTGCTTTCTGGTGTCTGTTGGTCTTTCCCCCTCTTTGACACAGCAGTTGGTATTCTTGACCGGACTAGTTTTCCGGCAGATGTTAAGGGTGCAGCAGATTGTCTCCGCAATTGTCCGGAGAACCTGGTCATGCCGCCACCGATAACAGCCATCGGCAAGAGCTCTGGGGCAGCAGCACAGAATGTGCTCCAGCGTACCGGTCTTCTCACAGAGGGGGCAAGCTGGTCGTTCTGCAGGGCCCCAGCAGTGCAGGTTGGACGGGCTAGGAAGGACGGCATAAACAGCCTGGATAAGGAACCTGATGCGGTGTGAATCCACCTTCCAGAGATCATTCCACGTGATCTTTCACTCGATCACCTGCTCCCATTTGGTCCAGGCTCCTTGCTGTTTCATTGCTACCGCTCTGCTGGTCCTCTCCTCCTCTACAGCTGCCCTTACTTCATTCTGGACCAGTTCTCGTCGCCCTTTCCCTTGTACTTTGTCAAAATGGGGGACTTCAAGGCCTCCAAGTCTAACTCTCCCCTTGGCAACCGCCCCCACCAGCACTTTGTGACACAGTCACGCCTCAGCTTCTTCCACAGCAGCTTCCGCTCTCCACTCTCTTCCAGTTCTCACCGCCACTCTTGCTCCGGCAACCTGTGGATCTGAAGATTCCCGGAACTGCAGCACCTCTCTTGCTCACAAAACCTTCAACTCCTCCTCGATGGATTTCAGGAGGAGCCTCGGTTTGCAGTTATTCCCGCACAGAGCGATGCTGCTGATGTTCCTTGGTAAACCCAGCCATCTTCGCAGGAACCGGCTGATTACCCTCCCTAATTCAGCAACAGTGGAAATTGGAAACTCATAGAGAAGCAGTGGCCAGAGGATTCTGGGTCATACATCATGCTGGTAAATCCGTGCCTTAAACCGCCCTGGAAGGCCAGTCATGTCACCTCTGGCAGCCATTGTTCAAACTCCCCACAGGTGTTCCTTATTGCTGCCTTATCTCTGAGTGTTGCATCAAACCTCTTCGCAAGACTTTTAACAGGGTTCTCTGTGATGGTAGGGGTTGGAATGTCCTCAATAGAGAAATTTCTCCTGTGCTCTCCCCCTTCTCCAGCACTACAGATCCTGATTTTACAGGCTTAAAGGACATCCTTGCCCACCTCATCACCCTTTCCACCCCCTTCAGAATCCACCCAGCACCGGGCACTGACTCCGTAGTGATGGTCAGATCATCCACGAAGGCTCGTATTGGTGGTTGGCGGATCCCAGATCTTCATTTCGGACCTTGACACTCTGGCTCTGCAGATTTTACCAGCGTGTTCATTGCCAGGTATGCGATATTGTTCCGGGGAAACCTCTTTGTTCCAGCGAAACATTTTCAGCAATCCACGTATCCTGCTGCCACGCCGCCAATTGTTTCGCAGAACTGATACCCAATAAGAATAACTGTGACGGGTGGATGCTGCGACTATTTGGTTTTGCATGAACAAATGAACCCAGACTCGGTAGTTCCTCCGAGTACTCGCTTCATTGTTAATACAGAGAAGGAAATAGAGAGTTGTGAGAAATGCTTTTTATTATACATACCTACACCACAAACAGGTAGGGCTAACTTAAGCAACCCCTGGTAGTCTACACCTCCGAGTATACTTAGCAACGCCTGCGTGGTCCCTGAGGCAGGCGATCGACCGTGGACTGGCTGGGGTGGAGGTCCTTGGCGCCGGTTCGGCTGCTCGGCCCGAAGCTGGGACCCAGGCGAGTGGTCGGCCCAAGAACGGACTTTCCCACCTTTATACCTGTATCGCCACCCCCCCCTCCAGTCGATGGTCGGGTGACAGGCAACAACCGGCCGTTGCCTCCTTCAGGGACAATACATCCTGTTAATCTTACAAACAAACAATGTTAAAAAAAAAAACATTCTTTGGAGACAAAGTGATTAATTACTTTTACACAAATCAGCACTTTCAGCTTGCTCTGAAGCATATGATCGGTAGACCAGAGTCACATATAATGTTCTCCCGTTATCTAGTATCAAGGGTCAATCCGCCCAACAACATAACAGACCCACAGATTCGTAATTGTTAATCATTTCTCTGCCGTGCCAATTTTCATACATCATATGCTTACAAGTAGTTAAGGGGGATTTTATTTAGTCAGAGAGCAGTGAATCTGTGGAATTCTCTGACACAGACGGCGGTGGGGGCCAAGTCTGTGGGTACATTTAAGGCAGAAGCTAATAGTTTGCTGATCAGTCAGGGCATATGGCGAGAAGGCAGGTGCATGGGGTTGAGTGAGAACCGGGATCAGCCATGATAGAACGGCGGAGCAGACTTGATGGGGCTGAATGGCCTAATTCTACTCCTATGTCTTAAGGTCTTATACTGTTAGTGTCTTACACAGTGAAGATTGACACAAAATACTTACTACATTTGGCCACTATTTCTTTGCTCTATTATTAACTCGCCAGCATCATCTTCCAGCAGTACAATATCAACTCTTGCCTCTCTTTTACTGTTTATATATCTGAAAAACTTTTGATACTTGATATTATTGGCTCACTTAACTCAATTTTTCATCTTGTCTCTCCTCTGTAATTTTTTTTTTCTAGTTGTCTCCTGTTGGTTATGTAAAAGCTTTTCAATCCTCTAACTTCCCACCATTTGCTTAGAATATTATATGACCCCGCTTTTGCTTTTGTCAAAAACTGGAGAAAATCTGTGGATGCTGGAAATCCAAGCAACACATACACAAAATGCTGGAGGAACCTAGGAGGCCAGGCAGCATATATGGGAAATAGTAAACAGTCGACATTTTGGGCCGAGACCCTTCATCAGGACTGGGAAAAAAAAAGATGAGACGTCAGAGGAAGAAGTGTGGGGGTTGGAGGGGTGGAAGAAGTGGTAGGTGATAGGTGAAACTGGGAGAGGGGGACTAGTGAAGGAAAAAACTTCTTAGGATATAATTTCCTTAACGATTCTCGAAAGATCACTGCTAATGCCTCCATATCTCTTCAGCCACCGCTTTCAGATCTCTGGGGTGAACACCATCTGGTCCACGTGACCTATTTACTTTCAGACCGTCTCTGTTTCCCAAGAACCTTCTCCCAAGTAACGTAACTTTACACATTCTGACTACTGACATCTGGGAATTCCATATTCCTGCCAGTGTCTTTGAAAGATAAGAGTGATGTACAATACTTATTCAGCTCATCTGCCATCACCTTGCACCCCCACCCCATTACTACCTCTCCAGCATCATTTTCCAGTGGTTTGATATCCACATCCGCCTCTCTTTTACACTATATGTACCTGAAGAAAATATTGGCGTCCTCTTTAATATTACTGGCTAGCTCACCTATGTATTCCATCTTTTCCTTCTTAATTATTTTAGTTACATTCTATTGGTTTTTAAAAGCTTCCCAGTCCTCTAACTTCGCAGTAATTTTTGCTCTATACCCTCTTTTTGGTTTTTATGTTGTCTTTGGTTTCTCTTATCAGCCACGGTTTTGTCCCCTTACCTTCAGAATACTACTTCCTCTTTGTGACGTGTTCACTCTCTGCCTTCCGAATTGCTTCCAGAAATTCCAGCCATTGCTGCTGTTTTCATCCCTGCCTGTGTTCTTTTCAGATCAATTTTGACCATTTTTTCTCTCATGCCTCTCTAATTATTCCACATCTGACTTTAGCTTCTGCTTCTCTAATGTCAGGGTGAATGTGATCATATTAAGATCACCTGCCCCTAAGTGTTCTTTGAATTTAGTGACCTAATTAATTCCAGTTCATTACAACACCCAATCCAGAAGAGCTGATCCCCAAGTGGGCTAAACCACGAGCTGCTCTAAAAAAGCATCCTGTAGGCATTCTAGGAATTCCTCCTCTTGAGACCAACACCATCCTAATTTTCTGAATCATCTGCATGACGATCCCCCATGACGATTGTAAGATTGCCCTTTTGGCACGCATTTTCTATCTCCCATTGTCATTTGTGGACCACAGACTTACTGCTGTTTGGAGGTCTCCATACGATTCCCATCAGAGATTTCTTTTTACATTTGCTGTTCCTTAATTCTACCCACAGATTCTACACCTTCCAACCCTATGCCACCTCTTTCTAATGATTTTATTTAATATTTTACCAACAGAGCCAGATAACCCCACGACTAGCTTGTTCTTTCAACAAATATATAAGTATCTGGGAAACAAGAGAACCTGCAGATGCTAGAAATCTAGAGAACTACACGCAAAGTGCTGGAGGAGCTCAGCATGTCAGGCAGCATCTATGGATGGGAATCAACATTTCGGGTGAAGACCCTTCATCGGGAATCTTGATACCCACGTATCTGGAATATCAACAGTCAAAGACAATAGAAAGTGGTGCAAAATAAGGAAAACCTTTGACAAAATTTAGTTCAAGGGTTAAAAACACCCTGCCAAACAGAGCACAATAGTTAGCAAATACAACAAAGGCAGTAAACACTTGCATCAATACCGACACTGACTTTTTTTTAAATAAACAATATCTTGGTCAAATTTCAATCAGTAAAATATACAAAAGTAACTAAGAAATTTAGAAAACTTTAGAAAAGACTACTTACACTCAGACCCACTTGGATTAACACTACCTTGGACAGAAGGAGGGAGAGAAATAACATACATGAAAAAAAAATCACACAACAGTCAGATAAAACTTCTAAGTATATATTTTCATCAAAAATGAACTGGATTCAGCACTCCCTGTGTGTGTCTGCAATAGTGATAAGAAATACAGACCAGAAGACAAAATGAGAGGCCAAATCAGAAAAATGAATCATCACTACGGAAGAAAACATTAACCAGTGGAATGCGTATGACCCTCCATCGGAGACATCCCAATGATCTGAGCAGACGAGGAGCATCAAGCACCTGACTGAGTTTTGGAGACCTCTTCCTAGAAACAGAGAGGTTCCTTGCAGAAATACAGGACAAGATGGTTAATAAAAAGAATGAAAAAATCAAAAGTACATACAATACAAACAAACAAGGCAATAGATGCAGGACAAGATGGTTAATAAAAAGAATGAAAAAATCAAAAATACATACAATACAAACAAACAAGGCAATAAATGCAGAAAATGCCAAGAGAAACAAGACACAATCCAATACATTCCAGGATCCTGCAGCAGTTTAACTGAATTTGATTACCGACAAAGTTACAATCAAGTGGCAAATATCATTCACCAAAATCGTGCTTTAAAAAACAAACTCATGAATGCCCTCCATCACTCCATAAAGGCACCATAAGTTCAAGCCTGATCCAGTTTTAGAGTCAAAATATTACAAATTATATGATAATCAATACTGCACATTATTTCAGAGAGGACAATCCATAATAACCATCTGGGTATAATATTACAGGATAAACTAGCAGGAACAACTCCCTCAATAGATAAAACCATTCCCAACACACACATGTTCCTCGACCAGTGGGGCACCTCACCATAGGTTTTGTTTGTGTCATCAGTCTGACAACTGAATTATTTTCTCTGTCAATCAGCTTCCAAATGTTGCTACTCTGTCATTCGTCGCCACGCCCCACTGCTGATTCCCTTCTCCTCATCATACGTTCTTACCCCGACCATTGTCCAGAGCCCCAAACTCTGCCCTGTGCAGACCCCCCTCTGGATTCTGACCCTTCTTTGTTGAAGATCCAACTAATGGTTTCCCATTCTGCTTTCAGTCTTTAGAGGACAGGGTGTTTTCAACAACCCTTTAGAAGCAGGGAAAATGACCCATAACGTGGAAATGAGCCCTGAATAAGGAGGTTAACTACCAATGTCATTCTTCCTCAGCCCAGAGATTAGAGGGGTGAAGAACATCGCAGACACAACTGCAGTCACCTCCACTTCTTCAGTCTGCAGGAAATTCAAGGGAAACCTCTTCACCCACAGAGTGGTGACTATTTGGAACTCATCCACAGGGAAAACCAGGGGTGAACAGCAGGGGAGCATTTGAAAGGACTGTCATGGAACAGAATCACTGGCAGTGTCCAGCCGGCCTGAGTTGACTCTCTACTGTACACTAGGTGTTATAAATTCACTAAGTACTGGAGACCGTGTTTAAAATAGAACTGATTTATTTGTCACAGATCTAGTACCATTAAAGGTGAATGTGTAGAAGAAACTCCTCCCATGCCCAGTGACCAGGGTGCAGAACTGGGTGTGATGAGCAGCAGCAATAATTGCAGAGTTCAGCACCTACAGTCACTCTCGAAATTGCATTCAGCAACATCTGGCATGCAGCTTATTGAAACTTCCTCCCCAGTGTGAACCCGGTAGTGTGTCATAAGAGTAACATGCTGTAAGGTTTCACTGCTAACGTAATGGCCTCTCTACACTGTTTCACTGCTGAGGTTTGTCTGTAGCAGCAATGTTTAGGTTCATTATCATCATCATCAGGTGCCAAGCCCAGTTTGAGCTTTGACTGCCATGGCCCACACACTCCTGTTTCGGGTCAAGTGGATCAATTCATTGGTATTCCATTCCAATTCTCTGGCTGCTGTCTCCATCATCATTTGTCTTCCTCTTGATTTCTTCCCTTCAATCTTTCCCATAATTACCGTGCATTCTGACTCCTCTTTCCTGATCACATGTTCAATATGATGGCAAAGAATATCATGGACGAAATGAATGTCTAACGAGAATTTCACGAACAGGGCAAACACAAAAAGTGAAATGTTTAGGTTACGACTAGAGATAACAGGGTTTTCAAGTGTGGAGCTATCCAATGACAGAAATATTCTTCCTTGTAAGTCTGGAAGAGAGATTTTCATGGTCTTTTGCTGGGAACAGATGAGAAGATGCAACTGGAGAGAGTGGACTGTTTTTCCATTTGTTTTGTTTACTTCACTAACCATATAGTCAAAATAAGAATTATAAAGCTCAATCGTTTTATCACATATTGTGGACTGTTTCTTATTTCAGGGTACAGTACTGATTTGTAACAGGGGACACATCACACAGCATCCACCCAAATGAGATTTCTTAACTTTGGTCGGGCTGCGGGGCTATCCCCTGCTGCTAGCTGAAGTGAGAGTTACATAAGGTTAGAATACTGAGTGAATCGCTTCCCACATTCACAGCAGGTGAACGGTCTCTCTCCAGTGTGAACTCAACGATGTACATTAAGTTGATTTTGCTGAGAGATTCTCTTACCAAAGTCTGAGCAAGCGATCGGCCTCTACCCAGTGTGAACTCGCTGGTGTCTCTGTAGTTGAGATGTCCAAGTCAATCCCTTCCCACACACTGAAGCCTGAATTGTACTTCTCCTTCGAAGCTACGTCGCAGGCTCCACGTAGACGCATACTTGACGTGGCACGCTGGGCCGTAACATACGCCGTAGCCTAACATGCACCTTCCCAAAAATGTAACTACGTGTCACGGCGATGCAGACCGCAGGATCTGTGATCGGTCCGCTTGGTAGCAGCGCATTTCCTCCTACGCATTTCCTGTTGCTTCGACATTGGAAAATGGACCTAATCGAGGAGAGGTTAAGTGAGGAAGTCAGAAAATATGTACATTTGTACCACGCTTTGTCGGCAGACTATGAAGACTTGCAAATGGCATCAAATTCGGTGAAAGAAATTTTGACAAACATCAGTTTGGACGTCATGGAATGCACAATGGAAAAACTCTGTGTTGCAGTAAATTCAATAAAAGTAACTCCTGTTCAACGTCTATTAGCTCCAACTCCAACAAGATATACTCAGCAGTCGCCATCATTTCCAGCTCAACACGAGTCAATTCAAAACAGTGGGATAGAAAGCCCAACGCGAACTAGCATTTTGGCAGAGCGACGAAGACACACAAGTAGAAATGCTCACAATGGCGTAGCCCACTTGCATGGGCTACTGCGTAGGCTACACTGTAGCGCCTACGCAGAGGTATAACTCAGGCTTCAGCAGGTGAACGGCCTCTCCCCAGAATGAACTCACTGGTGTGCTTGTAGGTGGGATGACCGTGTGAATCCCTTCCCACAGTCTGAGCAGATGAACGGCCGCTCCCCAGTGTGAACTCGCTGGTGACTCTGTAGGTTGTATGACTGACTGAATCTCTTCCCACAGACTGAGCAAGGCCTCTCTCCAGTGTGAACTCGCTGGTGTGTTTGTAAGTGGGATGATCGAGTGAATCCCTTCCCACAGTCGGAACAGGTGAACGGCCACTCCCCAGTGTGAACTCTCTGATGTACCTTCAGTTCAGATGACCGTGTGAATCCCTTCCCACAGTCTGAGCAGGTGAACGGCCTCTCTCCAGTGTGAACTTGATCAGATAACCAAGTGAAATTTCCCCACAAACTGAGCAAATGACTATCCTCTGCCCAGTGTGAACTGACTGGTGTGTCCACAGGTGCGATGACCGACTGAGTCCCTTGTCACACCAAGAAACGGTGAATGGCCTTGTCCCAGTGTGAACTTGCTGATGTACCTTCAGTTGAGATGACCGACTGAATCCATTCCCACTGTCTGAGCAGATGAATTGGATCCCGTTTAAAATTACGGGCATGCCAGTCGGTCCGATGATCCCACAGTCTGAGCGGGAAGGATGATTGAGTGATATCAAATATTAAATACCTCGACAGAGACAGCAAAACTGGTGTGTTGTGCTCTAGATCCCCGTAGACAAATTCCTTGTCGTGTTTAACCTGTAAAAAGATTAACAAAATCCATCAATGGGTGTAGGACAACACTTCAGATGAGATCACTTGAGTTGTCAAGGTGTGATCTGGCATCACTCTGTTACAGTGAGGTTCAACCCAAGTTGGAGAGAGAAATCATCTTCTAACTGGGCACAGTGCTGGTATCTGGAATGACCATCAAACTCTCTGATGCTCTTCCTGTCTCTATAAGAATGGGGCATTTCTACCATCTCCGATCTGTGACCTGGCTCAGTTTGATTCTCTCCATTGGTATTATTCCCTGTTCCCACTGAGCTGCATGGGTTCCTGGCCCCACAGTATTTGAAACACTCACACAAATAGCCGGCAGTGCATTCCACGCACCCACCCCTCTCTGTATAAAAAACTTACATCTGACATCCCCTCGGTACCTGTTTCCAAGCACCTTAAAACTGTGCCCCCTCGTGTTAGCCATTTCAGCCCTGGGAAGAGCTTCTGGCTATCCACACGATCAATGCCCCTCATCATCTTATACACCAAAAAAGGCTCCAAACATAAACAAGGAAATTATACATTGCTTTGAGGATTTGCCAGAAATACTGTATACAAAATTATGATGGTATAGATAGGGTAAATGCAAGCAGCTTTTTCCACTGAGGTTGGGTGGGATGACAACCAGATGTCATGGGTAAGTGGGGAAGGTGAAAATTTAACAGGAACATTTGGAAAAGCTCTTTACTGAAATGGTCATGAGAGTGTGGAATGAGATGCCAGCACAAGTGAAGAATATGAGCTCAGTTTCACCATTTAGAAGAAGTCTGGATGGGAGCCTGGATGGGAGGGGTACGGAGGGCGATGGTCCCGGTGCAGGAGGTTGCATCAGACAGCTTAAAAGTTTTTCCAGCATTGACTAGATGGGCCAAATAGCCTGTTTCTGTACTGAACATCCCCATGTTTCTATGACAGAGCAGCTGGACAAACTTGTTTGGAAGGGAAAAGGTAGGAGTGACAATGAAACAGTAATGGCTGGAGTTTCTGGGAGCAATTCAGGAGTTGAGTGATCGATACATCCCAAAGAAGTGGAAGCATTGGAAAGGCAGGAGGACACAACCACGGCTGAAATGAGAAGCCAAAGAGAAGGCAAACAAAAGAGCAAAAGCTATTGGGAAGCTTTTAGAAACCAACAGAAGACGACTAAAAAAAAAAAGTCAGAAGAGCTCGGGGGTGGAATTATTATATTGTTGTCATTAATGAGTCTTGGTTGCACCCAACAGTCTGAGGCATTTTGAGGAACAAAATATCTGGGGCCTCAATATCTCTTGAAAACCAAAGTTCCCTGCACCAGTTACCTTTCAACTTTTATTTTGGCAGGCACATACAAACTAAACACCTTCAAAATTTCACTTCTGAAGGCCTCCCACTTACCAAGTCCTCCTTTGCCAGAAAACAGCCTGTCCCAAACCACACTTGTCAGATCCTTTCTGATACCATCAAAATTGACCTTTCTCCAATTTAGAATCTCAACCCGTAGTGCAGACCTCTCTTTTGCCATATTTACTTTGAATCTCATGGCATTATGATCACTAATTTCTGTCACCAGCCCTGGATCATTTCCTAACAGCTTATTGCACACTTCTATGTTGGGAATTCTATGAACTGATTAAGGGCACATTTGACAAACTCTACCCCATCTAGTCCTTTTACAGTATGGGAGTCCCAGTCAAAATAGAGAAAGTTAAAATCACTTAATGAATCAACCTTTGTTTCTTGGCGTGGTCTACCATCTCTCTACAAATTTGTTCCTCTAAATCCCTCAGACTGCTGGGTGCAACCAAGTCCCAATAATGGCTACAATATCATAATTCCCTGTCCTGAGCTCATCTGGCTTTCCTACGATGCTTCTTGCATTGTGATATACACAGCTCAGCACATTCATCGCCCCATGCTCAACCATTTGATTGCTGACTCTATCTGAGGTCTGAACAACATCTGACTGGTGTCAAGAAAACAAACTCTCCCTCATTGTCACAAAAACAAAGGAGCTGATTGTGGACGACAGGAGGAATGGAGACAGGCTAAGCCCTATTGACATCAGTGGATCTGGGGTTGAGAGGGTGAACAGCTTTAAGTTCCTCGGAATAAACATCACCGAGGATCTCACACGGTCTGTACGTACCGGCTGTGTTGTGAAAAAAGCACAAAAACATCTCTTTCACCTCAGACGGCTGAAGAAGTTTGGGATGGGGCCCAAATCCTCAGAACTTTCTACAGGGACACAACTGAGAGCATCCTGACTGGCTGCATCACTGCCTGGTATGGGAACTGTACTTCCCTTAATCACAGGAACCTGCAGAGAGTGGTGCGGACAGCCCAGCACATCTGTAGGATATGAACTTCCCACTATTCAAGATATTTACCAAGACAGGTGTGTAAAAAGGGCCCAAAGGATATTGGGGACCCAAATCACCACAACCACAAACTGTTCCTGCTGCTACCATCCAGGAAACAGTACCACAGCAAAAGGACCAACAGGCTCCAGGACATCATCTTCCACCAGGCCATCAGACTGATTAATTCATGCTGATACAATTGCATAACTATGTTATATTGACTGACCTATGTACAAACTATTTATTATAATTTAATATAAATTACACATTGCTGATTTAGCTGGAGACATAATGTAAAGATTTCTACTCCTCATGTATATGAAGGATATATGTAATAAAAGTCAATTCAATTCAATTCACCCTCTCCACTATCTGTTCTGTCATTCTGGCTCCCATTCTCCCAACAACTTATTTTAACCACATCACCCTCTCCCCACTCTAGCACTAGCGAGCCTTACCACTAGGATATTAGTTCCCTCTTGTTCTGTTCCCCTAATGAACGAATCCCCTATCACCCCTTGACTTTCCTCTGCCAGGTAAATCCCCCCAACAGTTTCTAAAGTGGATCCACCTGTTGTTGTGTGGGATGGACACAAGAGTACTCTGCAATGGCTATTTAACCTCATTCCCCTTCCTGACTCTCACCAAGTTTCCTGTGCCCTGCACTTCAGGTGTAACTCACCTCTCTTCATGTCATATCTATCACCCCCTCCATCTCCTGGATGATCCGGAATTCATGCATTTCGAGTTCCAGCTCCTTAAAGTGCAGGGTTACAAGCTGCAGCTGGATGCACATCTTGTAGGTGAGGGCATCAGGGACACTGGAGGTCTCCCCACCTTCCCACCAATGTACCCTCTAATTTGTAATGACCTGTATACACATAAATCTTGTATTGTGCTTTTTTTTACCCAGTGTGCACAGTGTTCACACTTTCCTGTCCCTCTGCCACACCTACGCTAAGCAAGTGGAGCGGGGAGCACGTTGGGTATGTGCCGAAATTCCCCAGCACGGTAAGACTACGAACCCCATGTCAGTGGTGCCCCTGAATACCAGTGAAGTAAATTCAGTCATGGTGTTTTCTGGTAGCCGTAATGGTGGCATTATCAATTGCACCATATCCAGGTCTGGAAGGCCAGACACCGTGTTGTGTTGATGAAGGTGTTGCTTTGAGGGACGGAGTCGTCGGTCCCCTCCAGGCTATGGCTGGGGATACGAGTTACCTCTCCAGCAGTGGTCAGTACCACTTGTTGGTGTGACCACAGTGAGAGTGCACCCTACCAAGTGGGAGGTAGTGACTGTACCAAGAACCAAACTTATCATACCCCTGGACCAGTAAATGGAACTTACTGGGTTTGTGGAAAAACATAGAAACATAGAAAATAGGTGCAGGAGTAGGCCATTCGGCCCTTCGAGCCTGCACTGCCATTCAGTACGATCATGGCTGATCGTCCAACTCAGAGCCCTGTACCTGCCTTCCCTCCATACCCCCGATCCCTTTAGCCACAAGGGCCATATCTAACTCCCTCTTAAATATAGCCAATGTACTGGCCTCAACTGTTTCCTGTGGCAGAGAATTCCACAGATTCACCACTCTCTGTGTGAAGAAGTTTTTCCTCATCTCGGTCCTAAAAGGCTTCCCCTTTATCGTTAAGCTGTGACCCCTCATTCTGGACTTCCCCAACATCGGGAACAATCTTCCTGCATTTAGCCTGTCCAATCCCTTTAAGATTTTATACGTTTCAATCAGATCCCCCCTCAATCTTCTAAATTCCAACGAGTATAAGCCTAGCCAATCCAGTCTTTCCTCATATGAAAGTCCTGCCATCCCAGGAATCAATCAGGAAAACGGGGCCTATCCCTGGCTGTCGGGAGAAAGAACAGGGCAGCGGCACGGAGCCACACCCGACCGGACGGGTCCTCCAGGGCGGGACGAGGGTTGGAGTGGTCGCTGCTGTTTGGCCGACCGTGTGTCACACTGGAGGATCCTGGATCACCCCCAATGGAATAGGCAACGAAGGCATATAACGGATTGGGGATGGTTGCCTTCCCCTCCTGTGGGGGAGCCAGAAATTCCAGGGAAATAATTAATTCAGCAGCCGCTCTGGAAGAATTGGCCAATAATACAGCTGGAGCGCTGACTGACACTCAGCACAGGTAACAGAGATATCCACTAGGATGATTACAATTCACCAAACGGTGCTACAGAACCGGATGGCCTGAGACTTTACACTGGCAGAGAAAGGAGGGACCTGGGCTTTGTCACAGAGCCCAGAGTCTGGGAACAGCTAGATGGGAGGAAGCAGATGGTGATGATGGGAGGCTGTTTATTGGAGTCCAGGCCCACGCCTCGTGGAGTTCCCCAGGGTTACACCCATTGCTACATGTCATCTAAATCAATAATCTGGTTGAGAATGCACAGGGTATGGGGAGTGAGTTTGCAACAAGTCATTTCAAACAATTATTTCTCTTTCTCTCTCCACACTCAGAACAGACCAAAAGCTACTTCAGAAGATGCAAGTTCTTCAAATGAACAAACACTGAGGGAACGTGAGTGACTTTAAAGAGCTGGGATACTGACAGTACATTACCAGACCTGGAGTGATTGCAACTGGGTCTGACAGAGGCATAACTGGTATTTCTGGGCACATTCAGTCTCACCACAACTATTCCCTACCTTACCTTGTATAGATATGTAATGTCTGAAGGACCAGTATTTGAGTAAATGAGACTCACCAAACTTGCTCCTGACTGAATTAATGGAAACCCTGAGTCAGAAGGGTTCTCTCCAGTTGGTGCTCTCAGTCCTCGGAAATAATAGTCACGGAAATAATAAATAGTAATAGAAAAATAGTAATAAATAGTTAAATAGT